>NW_028225806.1:0-154190 GCF_052327205.1 Somniosus microcephalus | reverse complement strand
TTGGCGCATGTACCACGTGATAGGGCATCTGGGGGCTCATTGAGTTTCCCTGGCTGATACAAGATATCATAATTGTAGGTGGAGAGTTCGATTCTCCACCTCAAGATCTTGTCGTTCTTGATTTTACCCCTCTGCTTATTATTAAACATAAAAGCTACTGAACGCTGGTCAGTGAGCAGGGTAAATCGTTTCCCGGCCAGGTAATGCCTCCAGTGACGCACCGCTTCTACAATAGCCTGGGCCTCCTTTTCGACGGAGGAGTGTCTCGTCTCGGGGCCCTGGAGGGTCCTTGAGAAAAAGGCCACGGGTCTGCCCGCCTGGTTAAGGGTCGCGGCTAGGGCGAAGTCGGAGGCATCGCTCTCCACTTGGAAGGGGATGGACTCATCCACCGCGTGCATTGCGGCCTTCCCGATATCGTTCTTGATAAGAGTGAAGGCTGCACACGCCTCTGGTGTCAGGGGGAAGGAGGTGGCTTTGATGAGGGGCCTGCCTTTGTCTGCATAGAGGGGCACCCACTGGGCGTAGTAGGAGAAAAACCCCAGGCATCTCTTCAGTGCTTTTTGGCAGTGGGGAAGGGGTAGCTCCATTAGGGGGCGCATTCTGTCGGGGTCGGGCCCGATGACTCCGTTCTCCACCACGCAGCCGAGGATGGCCAGGCGCTTGGTGTGAAACATACATTTTTCCTTATTGTACGTTAGGTTCAGCCGTTGGGCCGTACGGAGGAAATTTGCTAGATTAACGTCGTGGTCCTGCTGGTCGTGGCCGCAGATGGTGACGTTATCCAAATAGGGGAAGGTTGCCCGCAGCGCGTTCTGGTCAACCATTCGGTCCATCTCCCTTTGGAAGACCGAAACCCCGTTGGTGACGCCGAAGGGGACCCTAAGGAAGTGGTAGAGGCGGCCGTTTGCCTCGAAGGCAGTATACTGGCGGTCCTCATGGCGGATGGGCAGCTGGTGGTACGCTGACTTAAGGTCGATGGTGGAGAATACTTTGTATTGCGCAATCTGATTGACCATATCAGATATGCGAGGGAGGGGGTACGCGTCCAGCTGGGTGTACCGGTTTATGGTTTGGCTGTAGTCGATTACCATGCGGCGTTTTGCAGTGGTTTTAACGACTACAACCTGGGCTCGCCAGGGGCTAGTGCTACCTTCGATAATGCCCTCCTTCAATAGCCGCTCCACCTCAGAGCTGATAAAAGCTCTGTCCCCGGCACTGTACCACCTGCTTTTGGTAGCGATGGGTTTACAGTCGCGGGTGAGGTTAGCGAACAGGGGAGGGGGGGACTTTTAATGTGGAAAGGCTGCAGACTGTGAGTGGGGGGAGGGGTCCACCGTATGCTAGTGTGACACTCTTAAGGTGGCACTGAAAATCCAACCCTAGCAGGACGGCAGCGCAAAGACGGGGCAGGACTAGCAGTTTAAATTTTTTATATTCAGTGCCCCCTACTGACAGGGTCACCACACAGTAGCCGCTGATGTCCATTGACTGGGACTTGGACGCCATAGAAATGCGATGGTGCGTTGGCAGAATCGTGAGGGAGTGGCTACGTACCGTGTCGGGGTGGACGAAACTCTCTGTGCTCCCGCTGTCGATCAGGCAACTGGTGGCGCGGCCGTTTACCGCGATATCCATCATGGAGCTGGATAGATGGTGAGGGAGGGCTTGATCCAGCGTCACGGAGGCCAGTATGTGGCTTAGTGAGTCACTATAGTCATCCGCCGAGACGGTGGTCGGTTCCGGTGACGAAATGGCGGTTGAGTGCGTTGGATACGATGGTGGCGGATGCCATGCGGCCGGGGGTACACAAAATGGCGGATAAGATGGCTGCTCCCACGGCCCGCACGCTGCGCTGCTGGCTGGCTTCCCCTTGCAGGCGTTAGCGTAATGGCCTTTCTTCCCGCAGCCCGAGCAGGTAGCTGTCTTAGCTGGGCAGTGCGCTCTGGGATGTTTTAACTGGCCACAGAAATAGCATTTTTGGGCCTGGTTACTGGGCATCGAAGCAGTTCTTACCGGAGGCTGCTGTCTCGGTTGGGTCGCTGCAGCGGTTGGTGCCGGGGGCGGCGGTCCCGTGTCCCACGGTTTCGATTGCCATGTCTCGGCGCCGTTACGGGGGTATGCCTCGAGGTTTCGGTGGGCCTCCTCTAACGAGAGCGCAAGGGCAATGGCCGTCTTCAGGTCGGGTTCCTTGCTTTCTAGCAGTCTCTGCCGGGTGTGGTCTGACTGGAGGCCCCTGACGAAGGCATCACAGGCGAGTCCCTGCGCGTGCTCCACAGCCGTTACCGCTTTACAATCGCAGTCTCTGCAGAGTGCCAGTAGCGCCCGTGCAAATGCCCCTACCGATTCTCCCGGTTGCTGCCTGCGGGATCCCAAGAGGTGTCGGGCGTAAATTGTGTTCACTGGGCGCGTATATTGCCCTTTTAGTAGCTCGAGGGCCGCCACGTACGTATTAGAGTCCCGGATTAGCATATATACTTGATGGCTCACCTGGGCGGTCAAAATTTTCAGTTTGTGATCCTCCTCTGTAACCTGTGAGATTGCGAGGAAGGATTCAAAGCAGCTCAGCCAGTGTTCAAACTTGGCTGATGCACCCACCTCTTGAGGGTCGAGGTCCAGGCGTGGTGGTCTGAGGGCTCTCAGCAATGTCTGCTGTATCCGTTGCTGTTGTTGCTCCTCAGGTGTCGCCATTTAACTTTTAGCAAAAAAATTGATACGCTTATCAATTACTTCATAAAAGGTGATGAGTCGAAGAAGAGATGACGAGTCGAAAGAAGAGATGAATAAGGCTTTTATTAGCTAAGAAGAGACCATGCTTCTTCGTGAGTGACTGAACAAGTCTGAACGAAACCCACACAGTGGTGGGTGGAGTCAGCTGAGGCATGCCTCCATACACAGCGCCACCCAGAGGTGGCAATATACAATACAGTGGTTTACCACAGTGTGTACATTAAATAGAACTGGAGATCGGGGAGTGTGTACTTTAAATAGAACTGGAGATCGGGGAGTGTGGGTACTTTAAATGGAACTGGAGATCGGGGAGTTTGGGTACATTAAATAGAACTGGAGATCGGGGAGTGTGTGTACATTATATAGAACTGGAGATCGTGGATTGTATGTACATTCAATAGAACTGGAGATCGGGGAGTGTGTACATTAAATAGAACTGGAGATTGGGGAGTGTGTATACATTAAATAGAACTGGAGATCGGGGAGTGTGTGTACATTAAATAGAACTGGAGATCGGAGAGTGTGTACATTAAATAGAACTGGAGATCGGGGAGTGTGTGTACATTAAATAGAACTGGAGATCGGGGTGTGTGTACATTAAATAGAACTGGAGATCGGGGAGTGTGGGTACTTAAAATGGAACTGGAGATCGGAGAGTGTGGGTACATTAAATAGAACTGGAGTTCGAGGAGTGTGTGTACATTAAATAGAACTGGAGATCGGGGAGTGTGTGTACATTATATAGAACTGGAGATCGTGGATTGTATGTACATTCAATAGAACTGGAGATCGGGGAGTGTGTACATTAAATAGAACTGGAGATTGGGGAGTGTGTGTACATTAAATAGAACTGGAGATCGGGGAGTGTGTGTACATTAAATAGAACTGGAGATCGGAGAGTGGGTACATTAAATAGAACTGGAGATCGGGGAGTGTGTGTACATTAAATAGAACTGGAGATCGGGGAGTGTGTGTACCTTAAATTGAACTGGAGATCGGCGAGTGTGTGTACATTAAATAGAACTGGAGATCGGGGAGTGTGTGCACATTAAATAGAACTGGAGATCGGGGAGTGTGTGTACATTAAATAGAACTGGAGATCGGGGAGTGTGTACATTAAATAGAACTGGAGATCAGGGAGTGTGTGTACATTATATAGAACTGGAGATCGGGGAGTGTGTGTACATTAAATGGAGCTGGAGATCGGGGAGTATGTGTACATTAAATAGAACTGGAGATCGCGGAGTGTGTGTACATTAAATAGATCTGGAGCTCGGGTAGTGTGTGTACATTAAATAGAACTGGAGATCGGGGAGTGTGTGGACATTAAATAGATCAGGAGATCAGGGAGTGTGTGTACATTAAATAGAACTGGAGATCGGGGAGTGTGTATATTAAATAGAACTGGAGATCAGGGAGTGTGTGTCCATTAAATAGAACTGGAGATCGGGGAGTGTGTGTACATTAAATAGAGCTGGAGATCGGGGAGTATGTGTACATTAAATAGAACTGGAGATCGCAGAGTGTGAGTACATTAAATAGAACTGGTGATCGGGGAGTGTGTGTACATTAAATAGAACTGGAGATCGGGGAGTGTGGGTTCATTAACTAGAACGGGAGATCGGGGAGTGTGTGCATTGACTAGAACTGGATGTCGGGGAATGTGTGTACCTTAAATAGAACTGGAGATCGGGGCGTGCTTACCTTGAATAGAACTGGAGATCAAGGAGTGTGTGCACATTAAATAGAACTGGAGATCGGGGAGTGTGTGTACATTAAATAGAATTGGAGATCGGGGAGTGTGTTTACATTAAATGGAACTGGAGATCAGGGAGTGTGTGTCCATTAAATAGCACTGGAGATCGGGGAGTGTGTACATTAAATAGAACTGGAGATCGGGGAGTGTGGGTACTTTAAATTGAACTGGAGATCGGGGAGTGTGGGTACATTAAATAGAACTGGAGATCGGGGAGTGTGTGTACATTAAATAGAAGTGGAGATCGGGGAGTGTGTGTACATTAAATAGAACTGGAGATCGGGGAGTGTGAGTACATTAAATATAACTGGAGATCGGGGCGTGTGGATACATTAAATAGAACTGGAGATCGGGGAGTGTGTGTACATTAAATAGAACTGGAGATCGGGGAGTGTGTGTACATTAAATAGAACTGGAGATCGGGGAGTGTGTGTACATTAAATAGAAATGGAGATAGGGGAGTGCGTGTACATTAAGTAGAACTGGAGATCGGGGAGTGTGGGCAGATTAAATAGAGCTGGAGATCGGGGAGTGTGTGTACATTAAATAGAACTGTAGATCGCGGAGTGTGAGTGCATTGAATAGAACTGGAGATCGGGGAGAGCGTGTACATGAAGTAGAACTGGAGATCGGGGAGTGTGGGCAGATTAAATAGAGCTGGAGATCGGGGAGTGTGTGTACATTAAATAGAACTGGAGATCGGGGAGTGTGAGTGCATTGAATAGAACTGGAGATCGGGGACTGTGGGTACATTAAATAGAACTGGAGATCGCGGAGTGTGGGTACATTAACTAGAACGGGAGCTCGGGGAGTGTGTGTACCTTAAATAGAACTGGAGATCGGGGCGTGCTTACCTTGAATAGAACTGGAGATCAGGGAGTGTGTGCACATTAAATAGAACTGGAGATCGGGGAGTGTGTGTACATTAAATAGAACTGGAGATCGGGGAGTGTGTTTACATTAAATGGAACTGGAGATCAGGGAATGTGTGTACATTAAATAGAACTGGAGATCGGGGAGTGTGTACTTTAAATAGAACTGGAGATCGGGGAGTGTGGGTACTTTAAATGGAACTGGAGATCGGGGAGTTTGGGTACATTAAATAGAACTGGAGTTCGAGGAGTGTGTGTACATTAAATAGAACTGGAGATCGGGGAGTGTGTGTACATTATATAGAACTGGAGATCGTGGATTGTATGTACATTCAATAGAACTGGAGATCGGGGAGTGTGTACATTAAATAGAACTGGAGATTGGGGAGTGTGTATACATTAAATAGAACTGGAGATCGGGGAGTGTGTGTACATTAAATAGAACTGGAGATCGGTGAGTGTGAGTGCATTGAATAGAACTGGAGATCGGGGACTGTGGGTACATTAAATAGAACTGGAGATCGCGGAGTGTGGGTACATGAACTAGAACGGGAGCTCGGGGAGTGTGTGTACCTTAAATAGAACTGGAGATCAGGGAGTGTGTGCACATTAAATAGAACTGGAGATCGGGGAGTGTGTGTACATTAAATAGAACTGGAGATCGGGGAGTGTGTTTACATTAAATGGAACTGGAGATCAGGGAATGTGTGTACATTAAATAGAACTGGAGATCGGGGAGTGTGTACTTTAAATAGAACTGGAGATCGGGGAGTGTGGGTACTTTAAATGGAACTGGAGATCGGGGAGTTTGGGTACATTAAATAGAACTGGAGTTCGAGGAGTGTGTGTACATTAAATAGAACTGGAGATCGGGGAGTGTGTGTACATTATATAGAACTGGAGATCGTGGATTGTATGTACATTCAATAGAACTGGAGATCGGGGAGTGTGTACATTAAATAGAACTGGAGATTGGGGAGTGTGTGTACATTAAATAGAACTGGAGATCGGGGAGTGTGTGTACATTAAATAGAACTGGAGATCGGAGAGTGTGTACATTAAATAGAACTGGAGATCGGGGAGTGTGTGTACATTAAATAGAACTGGAGATCGGGGAGTGTGTGTACCTAAAATTGAACTGGAGATCGGGGAGTGTGTGTACATTAAATAGAACTGGAGATCGGGGAGTGTGTGTACATTAAATAGAACTGGAGATCGGGGAGTGTGTGTACCATAAATAGAACTGGAGATCGGGGAGTGTGCGTACATTAAATAGAACTGGAGATCGGGGAGTGTGTGTACATTAAATAGAACTGGAGATCGGGGAGTGTGTACATTAAATAGAACTGGAGATCAGGGCATGTGTGTACATTATATAGAACTGGAGATCGGGGAGTGTGTGGACATTAAATAGATCAGGAGATCAGGGAGTGTGTGTACATTAAATAGAACTGGAGATCGGGGAGTGTGTATATTAAATAGAACTGGAGATCAGGGAGTGTGTGTACATTAAATAGACCTGGAGATTGGGGAGTGTGTGTACATTAAATAGAACTGGAGATCGGGGAGTGTGTGTACATTAAATAGAACTGGAGATCGGAGAGTGTGTACATTAAATAGAACTGGAGATCGGGGAGTGTGTGTACATTAAATAGAACTGGAGATCGGGGAGTGTGTGTACCTAAAATTGAACTGGAGATCGGGGAGTGTGTGTACATTAAATAGAACTGGAGATCGGGGAGTGTGTGTACATTAAATAGAACTGGAGATCGGGGAGTGTGTGTACCATAAATAGAACTGGAGATCGGGGAGTGTGCGTACATTAAATAGAACTGGAGATCGGGGAGTGTGTGTACATTAAATAGAACTGGAGATCGGGGAGTGTGTACATTAAATAGAACTGGAGATCAGGGCATGTGTGTACATTAAATAGAACTGGAGATCGGGGAGTGTGTGGACATTAAATAGATCAGGAGATCAGGGAGTGTGTGTACATTAAATAGAACTGGAGATCGGGGAGTGTGTATATTAAATAGAACTGGAGATCAGGGAGTGTGTGTCCATTAAATAGAACTGGAGATCGGGGAGTGTGGGTACATTAAATAGAACTGGAGATCGGGGAGTGTGGGTACATTAAATAGAACTGGAGATCGGGGAGTGTGTATATTAAATAGAACAGGAGATCAGGGAGTGTGTGTACATTAAATAGAACTGGTGATCGGGGAGTGTGGGTACATTAAATAGAACTGGAGATCGGGGAGAGTGCACGTTAAATAGAACTGGAGATCGGGGAGTGTGTTTTTTCATTAAATAGAACTGGGATCGGGGAATGTGGGTACATTAAATGGAATTGGAGATCGGGGAGTGTGTGTACCATAAATAGAACTGGAGATCGGGGAGTGTGTGTACATTAAATAGAACTGGAGATCGGGGAGTGTGTGTCCATTAAATAGAACTGGAGATCGGGGAGTGTGTGTACATTAAATAGAACTGGAGATCGGGGAGTGTGTGTACATTAAATAGAACTGGAGATCGGGGAGTGTGTGTACATTAAATAGAACTGGAGATCGGGGAGTGTGTGTACATTAAATAGAACTGGAGATCGGGGAGTGTTTATATTAAATAGAACTGGAGATCAGGGAGTGTGTGTACATTAAATAGAATTGGAGATCAGGGAGTGTGTGTACATTAAATAGAGCTGGAGATCGGGGAGTATGTGCACATTAAATAGAACTGGAGATCGCGGAGTGTGTGTACATTAAATAGATCTGGAGCTCGGGGAGTGTGTGTCCATTAAATAGAACTGGAGATCGGGGAGTATGTGTACATTAAATAGAACTGGAGATCACAGAGTGTGAGTACATTAAATAGAACTGGAGATCGGGGAGTGTGTGTACATTAAATAGAACTGGAGATCGGGGAGTGTGTGTACCTTAAATAGAACTGGAGATCGGGGAGTGTGTTTACATTAAATGGAACTGGAGATCAGGGAGTGTGTGTGCATTAAATAGAACTGGAGATCGGGGAGTGTGTACATTAAATAGAACTGGAGATCGGGGAGTGTGGGTACTTTAAATGGAACTGGAGATCGGGGAGTGTGGGTACATTAAATAGAACTGGAGTTCGAGGAGTGTGTGTACATTAAATAGAACTGGAGATCGGGGAGTGTGTGTACATTATATAGAACTGGAGATCGTGGATTGTATGTACATTCAATAGAACTGGAGATCTGGGAGATTGTACATTAAATAGAACTGGAGATCGGGGAGTGTGTGTACATTAAATAGAACTGGAGATCGGGGAGTGTGTGTACATTAAATAGAACTGGAGATCGGGGAGTGTGTGTACATTAAATAGAACTGGAGATCGGAGAGTGTGTACATTAAATAGAACTGGTGATCGGGGAGTGTGTGTACATTAAATAGAACTGGAGATCGGGGAGTGTGGGTTCATTAACTAGAACGGGAGATCGGGGAGTGTTTGCATTGACTAGAACTGGATGTCGGGGAGTGTGTGTACCTCAAATAGAACTGGAGATCGGGGCGTGCTTACCTTGAATAGAACTGGAGATCAAGGAGTGTGTGCACATTAAATAGAACTGGAGATCGGGGAGTGTGTGTACATTAAATAGAATTGGAGATCGGGGAGTGTGTTTACATTAAATGGAACTGGAGATCAGGGAGTGTGTGTCCATTAAATAGCACTGGAGATCGGGGAGTGTGTACATTAAATAGAACTGGAGATCGGGGAGTGTGGGTACTTTAAATTGAACTGGAGATCGGGGAGTGTGGGTACATTAAATAGAAGTGGAGATCGGGGAGTGTGTGTACATTAAATAGAACTGGAGATCGGGGAGTGTGAGTACATTAAATATAACTGGAGATCGGGGCGTGTGGATACATTAAATAGAACTGGAGATCGGGGAGTGTGTGTACATTAAATAGAACTGGAGATCGGGGAGTGTGTGTACATTAAATAGAACTGGAGATCGGGGAGTGTGTGTACATTAAATAGAAATGGAGATAGGGGAGTGCGTGTACATTAAGTAGAACTGGAGATCGGGGAGTGTGGGCAGATTAAATAGAGCTGGAGATCGGGGAGTGTGTGTACATCAAATAGAACTGGAGATCGCGGAGTGTGAGTGCATTGAATAGAACTGGAGATCGGGGAGAGCGTGTACATTAAGTAGAACTGGAGATCGGGGAGTGTGGGCAGATTAAATAGAGCTGGAGATCGGGGAGTGTGTGTACATTAAATAGAACTGGAGATCGGGGAGTGTGAGTGCATTGAATAGAACTGGAGATCGGGGACTGTGGGTACATTAAATAGAACTGGAGATCGCGGAGTGTGGGTACATTAACTAGAACGGGAGCTCGGGGAGTGTGTGTACCTTAAATAGAACTGGAGATCGGGGCGTGCTTACCTTGAATAGAACTGGAGATCGGGGAGTGTGTGCACATTAAATAGAACTGGAGATCGGGGAGTGTGTGTACATTAAATAGAACTGGAGATCGGGGAGTGTGTTTACATTAAATGGAACTGGAGATCAGGGAATGTGTGTACATTAAATAGAACTGGAGATTGGGGAGTGTGTACTTTAAATAGAACTGGAGATCGGGGAGTGTGGGTACTTTAAATGGAACTGGAGATCGGGGAGTTTGGGTACATTAAATAGAACTGGAGTTCGAGGAGTGTGTGTACATTAAATAGAACTGGAGATCGGGGAGTGTGTGTACATTATATAGAACTGGAGATCGTGGATTGTATGTACATTCAATAGAACTGGAGATCGGGGAGTGTGTACATTAAATAGAACTGGAGATTGGGGAGTGTGTATACATTAAATAGAACTGGAGATCGGGGAGTGTGTGTACATTAAATAGAACTGGAGATCGGTGAGTGTGAGTGCATTGAATAGAACTGGAGATCGGGGACTGTGGGTACATTAAATAGAACTGGAGATCGCGGAGTGTGGGTACATTAACTAGAACGGGAGCTCGGGGAGTGTGTGTACCTTAAATAGAACTGGAGATCGGGGCGTGCTTACCTTGAATAGAACTGGAGATCAGGGAGTGTGTGCACATTAAATAGAACTGGAGATCGGGGAGTGTGTGTACATTAAATAGAACTGGAGATCGGGGAGTGTGTGTACATTATATAGAACTGGAGATCGTGGATTGTATGTACATTCAATAGAACTGGAGATCGGGGAGTGTGTACATTAAATAGAACTGGAGATTGGGGAGTGTGTGTACATTAAATAGAACTGGAGATCGGGGAGTGTGTGTACATTAAATAGAACTGGAGATCGGAGAGTGTGTACATTAAATAGAACTGGAGATCGGGGAGTGTGTGTACATTAAATAGAACTGGAGATCGGGGAGTGTGTGTACCTAAAATTGAACTGGAGATCGGGGAGTGTGTGTACATTAAATAGAACTGGAGATCGGGGAGTGTGTGTACATTAAATAGAACTGGAGATCGGGGAGTGTGTGTACCATAAATAGAACTGGAGATCGGGGAGTGTGCGTACATTAAATAGAACTGGAGATCGGGGAGTGTGTGTACATTAAATAGAACTGGAGATCGGGGAGTGTGTACATTACATAGAACTGGAGATCAGGGCATGTGTGTACATTAAATAGAACTGGAGATCGGGGAGTGTGTGGACATTAAATAGATCAGGAGATCAGGGAGTGTGTGTACATTAAATAGAACTGGAGATCGGGGAGTGTGTATATTAAATAGAACTGGAGATCAGGGAGTGTGTGTCCATTAAATAGAACTGGAGATCGGGGAGTGTGTGTACATTAAATAGAACTGGAGATCGGGGAGTGTGGGTACATTAAATAGAACTGGAGATCGGGGAGTGTGTACGTTAAATAGAACTGGAGATCGGGGAGTGTGTTTTTTCATTAAATAGAACTGGGATCGGGGAATGTGGGTACATTAAATGGAATTGGAGATCGGGGAGTGTGTGTACATTAAATAGAACTGGAGATCGGGGAGTGTGTGTACCATAAATAGAACTGGAGATCGGGGAGTGTGTGTACATTAAATAGAACTGGAGATCGGGGAGTGTGTGTACATTAAATAGAACTGGAGATCGGGGAGTGTGTGTACATTAAATAGAACTGGAGATCGGGGAGTGTTTATATTAAATAGAACTGGAGATCAGGGAGTGTGTGTACATTAAATAGAACTGGAGATCAGGGAGTGTGTGTACATTAAATAGAGCTGGAGATCGGGGAGTATGTGCACATTAAATAGAACTGGAGATCGCGGAGTTTGTGTACATTAAATAGATCTGGAGCTCGGGGAGTGTGTGTCCATTAAATAGAACTGGAGATCGGGGAGTATGTGTACATTAAATAGAACTGGAGATCACAGAGTGTGAGTACATTAAATAGAACTGGAGATCGGGGAGTGTGTGTACATTAAATAGAACTGGAGATCGGGGAGTGTGTGTACCTTAAATAGAACTGGAGATCGGGGAGTGTGTTTACATTAAATGGAACTGGAGATCAGGGAGTGTGTGTGCATTAAATAGAACTGGAGATCGGGGAGTGTGTACATTAAATAGAACTGGAGATCGGGGAGTGTGGGTACTTTAAATGGAACTGGAGATCGGGGAGTGTGGGTACATTAAATAGAACTGGAGTTCGAGGAGTGTGTGTACATTAAATAGAACTGGAGATCGGGGAGTGTGTGTACATTATATAGAACTGCAGATCGTGGATTGTATGTACATTCAATAGAACTGGAGATCGGGGAGCTTGTACATTAAATAGAACTGGAGATTGGGGAGTGTGTGTACATTAAATAGAACTGGAGATCGGGGAGTGTGTGTACATTAAATAGAACTTGAGATCGGAGAGTGTGTACATTAAATAGAACTGGAGATCGGGGAGTGTGTGTACATTAAATAGAACTGGAGATCGGGGAGTGTGTGTACCTTAAATTGAACTGGAGATCGGGGAGTGTGTGTACATTAAATAGAACTGGAGATCGGGGAGTGTGTGTACATTAAATAGAACTGGAGATCGGGGAGTGTATGTACCATAAATAGAACTGGAGATCGGGGAGTGTGTGTACATTAAATAGAACTGGAGATCGGGGAGTGTGTGTACATTAAATAGAACTGGAGATCGGGGAGTGTGTACATTAAATAGAACTGGAGATCGCGGAGTGTGTGTACATTAAATAGAACTGGAGATCGGGGAGTGTGTGTACATTAAATAGAACTGGCGATCAGGGAGTGTGTGTACATTCAATAGAACTGGAGATCGGGGAGTATGTGTACATTAAATAGAACTGGAGATCGCGGAGTGTGTGTACATTAAATAGATCTGGAGCTCGGGTAGTGTGTGTACATTAAATAGAACTGGAGATCGGGGAGAGTGTGGACATTCAATAGAACTGGAGATCGGGGAGTATGTGTACATTAAATAGAACTGGAGATCGCGGAGTGTGTGTACATTAAATAGAACTGGAGATCGGGGAGTGTGTATATTAAATAGAACTGGAGATCAGGGAGTGTGTGTCCATTAAATAGAACTGGAGATCGGGGAGTGTGTGTACATTAAATAGAGCTGGAGATCGGGGAGTATGTGTACATTAAATAGAACTGGAGATCGCAGAGTGTGAGTACATTAAATAGAACTGGAGATCGGGGAGTGTGTGTATATTAAATAGAACTGGAGATCGGGGAGTGTGTCCATTAAATAGAACTGGAGATCGCGGAGTGTGGGTACATTAACTGGAACGGGAGATCGGGGAGTGTGTGCATTAACTAGAACTGGATGTCGGGGAGTGTGTGCACATTAAATAGAACTGGAGATCGGGGAGTGTGTGTACATTAAATAGAATTGGAGATCGGGGAGTGTGTGTACATTAAATGGAACTGGAGATCAGGGAGTGTGTGTACATTAAATAGCACTGGAGATCGGGGAGTGTGTACATTAAATAGAACTGTAGATCGGCGCGTGTGGGTACTTTAAATGGAACTGGAGATCGGGGAGTGTGGGTTCATTAAATAGAACTGGAGATCGGGGAGTGTGTGTACATTAAATAGAAGTGGAGATCGGCGAGTGTGTGTGCATTAAATAGAACTGGATATCGGGGAGTGTGAGTACATTAAATATAACTGGAGATCGGGGAGTGTGTGTACATTAAATAGAACTAGAGATCGGGGAGTGTGTGTACATTAAATAGAACTGGAGATCGGGGAGTGTGTGTACATTAAATAGAACTGGAGATCGGGGAGTGCGTGTACATTAAGTAGAACTGGGGATCGGGGAGTGTGGGCAGATTAAATAGAGCTGGAGATCGGGGAGTGTGTGTACCTTAAATAGAACTGGAGATCGCGGAGTGTGAGTGCATTGAATAGAACTGGAGATCGGGGAGTGCGTGTACATTAAGTAGAACTGGAGATCGGGGAGTGTGGGCAGATTAAATAGAGCTGGAGATCGGGGAGTGTGTGTACATTAAATAGAACTGGAGATCGGGGAGTGTGAGTGCATTGAATAGAACTGGAGATCGGGGAGTGTGGGTACATTAAATAGAACTGGAGATCGGGGCGTGCTTACCTTGAATAGAACTGGAGATCAGGGAGTGTGTGCACATTAAATAGAACTGCAGATCGGGGACTGTGGGTACATTAAATAGAAGTGGAGATCGCGGAATGTGGGTACATTAACTAGAACCGGAGATCGGGGAGTGTGTGTACCTTAAATAGAACTGGAGATCGGGGCGTGCTTACCTTGAATAGAACTGGAGATCAGGGAGTGTGTGTACATTAAAAAGAACTGGAGATCGGGGAGTGTGTGTACATTAAATAGAACTGGAGATCGGGGAGTGTGGGTACTTTAAATGGAACTGGAGATCGGGGAGTGTGGGTACATTAAATAGAACTGAAGTTCGAGGAGTGTGTGTACATGAAGTAGAACTGGAGATCGTGGAGTGTGTGTACATTATATAGAACTGGAGATCGTGGATTGTATGTACATTCAATAGAACTGGAGATCGGGGAGTGTGTACATTAAATAGAACTGGAGATTGGGGAGTGTGTGTACATTAAATAGAACTGGAGATCGGGGAGTGTGTGTACATTAAATAGAACTGGAGATCGGAGAGTGTGTACATTAAATAGAACTGGAGATCGGGGAGTGTGTGTACATTAAATAGAACTGGAGATCGGGGAGTGTGTGTACCTTAAATTGAACTGGAGATCGGGGAGTGTGTGTACATTAAATAGAACTGGAGATCGGGGAGTGTGTGTACCATAAATAGAACTGGAGATCGGGGAGTGTGTGTACATTAAATAGAACTGGAGATCGGGGAGTGTGTGTACATTAAATAGAATTGGAGATCGGGGAGTGTGTACATTAAATAGAACTGGAGATCAGGGAGTGTGTGTACATTAAATAGAACTGGAGATCGGGGAGTGTGTGGATATTAAATAGATCAGGAGATCAGGGAGTGTGTGTCCAGTAAATAGAACTGGAGATCGGGGAGTGTGTGTACATTAAATAGAGCTGGAGATCGGGGAGTATGTGTACATTAAATAGAACTGGAGATCGCAGAGTGTGAGTACATTAAATAGAACTGCAGATCGGGGAGTGTGTGTACATTAAATAGAACTGGAGATCGGGGAGTGTGTACATTAAATAGAACTGGAGATCGCGGAGTGTGGGTACTTTAAATGGAACTGGAGATCGGGGAGTTTGGGTACATTAAATAGAACTGGAGTTCGAGGAGTGTGTGTACATTAAATAGAACTGGAGATCGGGGAGTGTGTGTACATTATATAGAACTGGAGATCGTGGATTGTATGTACATTCAATAGAACTGGAGATCGGGGAGTGTGTACATTAAATAGAACTGGAGATTGGGGAGTGTGTATACATTAAATAGAACTGGAGATCGGGGAGTGTGTGTACATTAAATAGAACTGGAGATCGGTGAGTGTGAGTGCATTGAATAGAACTGGAGATCGGGGACTGTGGGTACATTAAATAGAACTGGAGATCGCGGAGTGTGGGTACATTAACTAGAACGGGAGCTCGGGGAGTGTGTGTACCTTAAATAGAACTGGAGATCGGGGCGTGCTTACCTTGAATAGAACTGGAGATCAGGGAGTGTGTGCACATTAAATAGAACTGGAGATCGGGGAGTGTGTGTACATTAAATAGAACTGGAGATCGGGGAGTGTGTGTACATTATATAGAACTGGAGATCGTGGATTGTATGTACATTCAATAGAACTGGAGATCGGGGAGTGTGTACATTAAATAGAACTGGAGATTGGGGAGTGTGTGTACATTAAATAGAACTGGAGATCGGGGAGTGTGTGTACATTAAATAGAACTGGAGATCGGAGAGTGTGTACATTAAATAGAACTGGAGATCGGGGAGTGTGTGTACATTAAATAGAACTGGAGATCGGGGAGTGTGTGTACCTAAAATTGAACTGGAGATCGGGGAGTGTGTGTACATTAAATAGAACTGGAGATCGGGGAGTGTGTGTACATTAAATAGAACTGGAGATCGGGGAGTGTGTGTACCATAAATAGAACTGGAGATCGGGGAGTGTGCGTACATTAAATAGAACTGGAGATCGGGGAGTGTGTGTACATTAAATAGAACTGGAGATCGGGGAGTGTGTACATTACATAGAACTGGAGATCAGGGCATGTGTGTACATTAAATAGAACTGGAGATCGGGGAGTGTGTGGACATTAAATAGATCAGGAGATCAGGGAGTGTGTGTACATTAAATAGAACTGGAGATCGGGGAGTGTGTATATTAAATAGAACTGGAGATCAGGGAGTGTGTGTCCATTAAATAGAACTGGAGATCGGGGAGTGTGTGTACATTAAATAGAACTGGAGATCGGGGAGTGTGGGTACATTAAATAGAACTGGAGATCGGGGAGTGTGTGGACATTAAATAGATCAGGAGATCAGGGAGTGTGTGTACATTAAATAGAACTGGAGATCGGGGAGTGTGTATATTAAATAGAACTGGAGATCAGGGAGTGTGTGTCCATTAAATAGAACTGGAGATCGGGGAGTGTGTGTACATTAAATAGAACTGGAGATCGGGGAGTGTGGGTACATTAAATAGAACTGGAGATCGGGGAGTGTGTACGTTAAATAGAACTGGAGATCGGGGAGTGTGTTTTTTCATTAAATAGAACTGGGATCGGGGAATGTGGGTACATTAAATGGAATTGGAGATCGGGGAGTGTGTGTACATTAAATAGAACTGGAGATCGGGGAGTGTGTGTACCATAAATAGAACTGGAGATCGGGGAGTGTGTGTACATTAAATAGAACTGGAGATCGGGGAGTGTGTGTACATTAAATAGAACTGGAGATCGGGGAGTGTGTGTACATTAAATAGAACTGGAGATCGGGGAGTGTTTATATTAAATAGAACTGGAGATCAGGGAGTGTGTGTACATTAAATAGAACTGGAGATCAGGGAGTGTGTGTACATTAAATAGAGCTGGAGATCGGGGAGTATGTGCACATTAAATAGAACTGGAGATCGCGGAGTTTGTGTACATTAAATAGATCTGGAGCTCGGGGAGTGTGTGTCCATTAAATAGAACTGGAGATCGGGGAGTATGTGTA
Organism: Somniosus microcephalus; assembly: GCF_052327205.1. Taxonomy (NCBI): domain Eukaryota; kingdom Metazoa; phylum Chordata; class Chondrichthyes; order Squaliformes; family Somniosidae; genus Somniosus; species Somniosus microcephalus. Next base: position 137,195 of record NW_028225806.1, on the reverse strand, counting down.
CATTAAATAGAACTGGAGATCACAGAGTGTGAGTACATTAAATAGAACTGGAGATCGGGGAGTGTGTGTACATTAAATAGAACTGGAGATCGGGGAGTGTGTGTACCTTAAATAGAACTGGAGATCGGGGAGTGTGTTTACATTAAATGGAACTGGAGATCAGGGAGTGTGTGTGCATTAAATAGAACTGGAGATCGGGGAGTGTGTACATTAAATAGAACTGGAGATCGGGGAGTGTGGGTACTTTAAATGGAACTGGAGATCGGGGAGTGTGGGTACATTAAATAGAACTGGAGTTCGAGGAGTGTGTGTACATTAAATAGAACTGGAGATCGGGGAGTGTGTGTACATTATATAGAACTGCAGATCGTGGATTGTATGTACATTCAATAGAACTGGAGATCGGGGAGTTTGTACATTAAATAGAACTGGAGATTGGGGAGTGTGTGTACATTAAATAGAACTGGAGATCGGGGAGTGTGTGTACATTAAATAGAACTTGAGATCGGAGAGTGTGTACATTAAATAGAACTGGAGATCGGGGAGTGTGTGTACATTAAATAGAACTGGAGATCGGGGAGTGTGTGTACCTTAAATAGAACTGGAGATCGGGGAGTGTGTGTACATTAAATAGAACTGGAGATCGGGGAGTGTATGTACCATAAATAGAACTGGAGATCGGGGAGTGTGTGTACATTAAATAGAACTGGAGATCGGGGAGTGTGTGTACATTAAATAGAACTGGAGATCGGGGAGTGTGTACATTAAATAGAACTGGAGATCGCGGAGTGTGTGTACATTAAATAGAACTGGAGATCGGGGAGTGTGTGTACATTAAATAGAACTGGCGATCAGGGAGTGTGTGTACATTCAATAGAACTGGAGATCGGGGAGTATGTGTACATTAAATAGAACTGGAGATCGCGGAGTGTGTGTACATTAAATAGATCTGGAGCTCGGGTAGTGTGTGTACATTAAATAGAACTGGAGATCGGGGAGAGTGTGGACATTCAATAGAACTGGAGATCGGGGAGTATGTGTACATTAAATAGAACTGGAGATCGCGGAGTGTGTATACATTAAATAGAACTGGAGATCGGGGAGTGTGTATATTAAATAGAACTGGAGATCAGGGAGTGTGTGTCCATTAAATAGAACTGGAGATCGGGGAGTGTGTGTACATTAAATAGAGCTGGAGATCGGGGAGTATGTGTACATTAAATAGAACTGGAGATCGCAGAGTGTGAGTACATTAAATAGAACTGGAGATCGGGGAGTGTGTGTATATTAAATAGAACTGGAGATCGGGGAGTGTGTCCATTAAATAGAACTGGAGATCGCGGAGTGTGGGTACATTAACTGGAACGGGAGATCGGGGAGTGTGTGCATTAACTAGAACTGGATGTCGGGGAGTGTGTGCACATTAAATAGAACTGGAGATCGGGGAGTGTGTGTACATTAAATAGAATTGGAGATCGGGGAGTGTGTGTATATTAAATGGAACTGGAGATCAGGGAGTGTGTGTACATTAAATAGCACTGGAGATCGGGGAGTGTGTACATTAAATAGAACTGTAGATCGGCGCGTGTGGGTACTTTAAATGGAACTGGAGATCGGGGAGTGTGGGTTCATTAAATAGAACTGGAGATCGGGGAGTGTGTGTACATTAAATAGAAGTGGAGATCGGCGAGTGTGTGTGCATTAAATAGAACTGGATATCGGGGAGTGTGAGTACATTAAATATAACTGGAGATCGGGGAGTGTGTGTACATTAAATAGAACTAGAGATCGGGGAGTGTGTGTACATTAAATAGAACTGGAGATCGGGGAGTGTGTGTACATTAAATAGAACTGGAGATCGGGGAGTGCGTGTACATTAAGTAGAACTGGGGATCGGGGAGTGTGGGCAGATTAAATAGAGCTGGAGATCGGGGAGTGTGTGTACCTTAAATAGAACTGGAGATCGCGGAGTGTGAGTGCATTGAATAGAACTGGAGATCGGGGAGTGCGTGTACATTAAGTAGAACTGGAGATCGGGGAGTGTGGGCAGATTAAATAGAGCTGGAGATCGGGGAGTGTGTGTACATTAAATAGAACTGGAGATCGGGGAGTGTGAGTGCATTGAATAGAACTGGAGATCGGGGAGTGTGGGTACATTAAATAGAACTGGAGATCGGGGCGTGCTTACCTTGAATAGAACTGGAGATCAGGGAGTGTGTGCACATTAAATAGAACTGCAGATCGGGGACTGTGGGTACATTAAATAGAAGTGGAGATCGCGGAATGTGGGTACATTAACTAGAACCGGAGATCGGGGAGTGTGTGTACCTTAAATAGAACTGGAGATCGGGGCGTGCTTACCTTGAATAGAACTGGAGATCAGGGAGTGTGTGCACATTACATAGAACTGGAGATCGGGGAGTGTGTGTACATTAAATAGAACTGGAGATCGGGGAGTGTGTTTACATTTAATGGAACTGGAGATCAGGGAGTGTGTGTACATTAAAAAGAACTGGAGATCGGGGAGTGTGTGTACATTAAATAGAACTGGAGATCGGGGAGTGTGGGTACTTTAAATGGAACTGGAGATCGGGGAGTGTGGGTACATTAAATAGAACTGAAGTTCGAGGAGTGTGTGTACATGAAGTAGAACTGGAGATCGTGGAGTGTGTGTACATTATATAGAACTGGAGATCGTGGATTGTATGTACATTCAATAGAACTGGAGATCGGGGAGTGTGTACATTAAATAGAACTGGAGATTGGGGAGTGTGTGTACATTAAATAGAACTGGAGATCGGGGAGTGTGTGTACATTAAATAGAACTGGAGATCGGAGAGTGTGTACATTAAATAGAACTGGAGATCGGGGAGTGTGTGTACATTAAATAGAACTGGAGATCGGGGAGTGTGTGTACCTTAAATTGAACTGGAGATCGGGGAGTGTGTGTACATTAAATAGAACTGGAGATCGGGGAGTGTGTGTACCATAAATAGAACTGGAGATCGGGGAGTGTGTGTACATTAAATAGAACTGGAGATCGGGGAGTGTGTGTACATTAAATAGAATTGGAGATCGGGGAGTGTGTACATTAAATAGAACTGGAGATCAGGGAGTGTGTGTACATTAAATAGAACTGGAGATCGGGGAGTGTGTGGATATTAAATAGATCAGGAGATCAGGGAGTGTGTGTCCAGTAAATAGAACTGGAGATCGGGGAGTGTGTGTACATTAAATAGAGCTGGAGATCGGGGAGTATGTGTACATTAAATAGAACTGGAGATCGCAGAGTGTGAGTACATTAAATAGAACTGCAGATCGGGGAGTGTGTGTACATTAAATAGAACTGGAGATCGGGGAGTGTGTACATTAAATAGAACTGGAGATCGCGGAGTGTGGGTACATTAACTAGAACGGGAGATCGGGGAGTGTGTGCATTAACCAGAACTGGATGTCGGGGAGTGTGTGTACCTTAAATAGAACTGGAGATCGGGGCGTGCTTACCTTGAATAGACTGGAGATCAAGGAGTGTGTGCACATTACATAGAACTGGAGATCGGGGAGTGTGTGTACATTAAATAGAATTTGAGATCGGGGAGTGTGTTTACATTAAATGGAACTGGAGATCAGGGAGTGTGTGTACATTAAATAGCACTGGAGATCGGGGAGTGTGTACATTAAATAGAACTGGAGATCGGGGAGTGTGGGTACTTTAAATGGAACTGGAGATCGGGGAGTGTGGGTACATTAAATAGAACTGGAGATCAGGGAGTGTGTGTACATTAAATGGAACTGGAGATCGGGGAGTGTGAGTACATTAAATAGAACGGGAGATTGGGGAGTGTGTGTACATTAAATAGAACTGGAGATCGGGGAGTGTGTGTACATTAAATAGAACTGGAGATCGGGGAGTGCGTGTACATTAAGTAGAACTGGAGATCGGGGAGTGTGGGCAGATTAAATAGAGCTGGAGATCGGGAAGTGTGTGTACATTAAATAGAACTGGAGATCGCGGAGTGTGAGTGCATTGAATAGAACTGGAGATCGGGGAGTGCGTGTACATTAAGAAGAACTGGAGATCGGGGAGTGTGGGCAGATTAAATAGAGCTGGAGATCGGGGAGTGTGTGTACATTAAATAGAACTGGAGATCGGGGAGTGTGAGTGCATTGAATAGAACTGGAGATCGGGGAGTGTGGGTACATTAAATAGAACTGGAGATCGCGGAGTGTGGGTACATTAACTAGAACGGGAGATCGGGGAGTGTGTGCATTAACTGGAACTGGAGGTCGCGGAGTGTGGGTACATTAAATAGAACTGGAGATCGGTGCGTGTTTACATTGAATAGAACTGGAGATCAGGGAGTGTGTGCACATTAAATAGAACTGGAGATCGGGGAGTGTGTGTACACTTAATAGAACTGGAGATCGGGGAGTGTGTGTACATTAAATAGAACTGGAGATCGGGGAGTGTGGATACATTTAATAGAACTGGAGATCGGGGCGTGTTGACATTGAATAGAACTGGAGATCGGGGAGTGTGTGTGCATTAAATAGAACTGGAGATCGCGGAGTGTGTGTACATTAAATAGAACTGGAGATCGTGGAGTGTGTACATTAAATAGAAGTGGTTTTCGGGGGGTGTCTGTACATTAAATAGAACTGGAGGTCGGGGAGTTTGGGTACATTAAATGCAACTGGAGTTCGGGGAATGTGTGTACATTAAATAGAACTGGAGATCGGGGAGTGTGGGTACATTAAATAGAACTGGAGATCGGGGAGTGTGTGCACATTAAATAGAACTGGATATCGGGGAGTGTGTGTTTACATTAAATAGCACTGGCTATCGGGGAGTGTGTGTACATTAAATAGAACTGGAGATCGGGGAGTGTGCGTACATTAAATAGAACTGGGATCGGGGAGAGTGTGTACAATTAATAGAACTGGAGATCGGCGTGTGTGTGTTTACATTAAATAGAACTGGAGATCGGGGAGTGTGTGTACATTAAATAGAACTGGAGATCGGGAAGTGTGCGTACATTAAATAGAACTGGAGATCGGGGAGTGTGCGTACATTAAATAGAACTGGGATCGGGGAGAGTGTGTACAATTAATAGAACTGGAGATCGGCGTGTGTGTGTTTACATTAAAGAGAACTGAAGATCGGGGAGTGTGGGTACATTAAATTGAACTGGAGATCGGGGAGTGTGTGTACATTAAATAGAACTGGAGATTGGGGAGTGTGTGTACATTAAATAGAAGTGGAGATCGCGGAGTGTGTGTACATTAAATATAACTGGAGATCGGGGAGTGTGTGTACATTTAATTGAACTGGAGATCGGGGAGTGTGTGTACATTAAATAGAACTGGAGATCGGGGAGTGTGTGTACATTAAATAGAACTGGAGATCGGGGAGTGCGGGTACATTAAATAGAACTGGATATCGGGGAGTGTGTACATTAAATAGAACTGGAGATCGGGGACTGTGTTTTTTCATTAAATAGAACTGGAGATCGGGGAGTGTGTGTGCATTAAATAGAACTGGAGATCGCGGAGTGTGTGTACATTAAATAGAACTGGAGATCGTGGAGTGTGTACATTAAATAGAAGTGGTTTTCGGGGTGTGTCTGTACATTAAATAGAACTGGAGGTCGGGGAGTTTGGGTACATTAAATGCAACTGGAGTTCGGGGAATGTGTGTACATTAAATAGAACTGGAGATCGGGGAGTGTGGGTACATTAAATAGAACTGGAGATCGGGGAGTGTGTGCACATTAAATAGAACTGGATATCGGGGAGTGTGTGTTTACATTAAATAGCACTGGCTATCGGGGAGTGTGTGTACATTAAATAGAACTGGAGATCGGGGAGTGTGCGTACATTAAATAGAACTGGGATCGGGGAGAGTGTGTACAATTAATAGAACTGGAGATCGGCGTGTGTGTGTTTACATTAAATAGAACTGGAGATCGGGGAGTGTGTGTACATTAAATAGAACTGGAGATCGGGAAGTGTGCGTACATTAAATAGAACTGGAGATCGGGGAGTGTGCGTACATTAAATAGAACTGGGATCGGGGAGAGTGTGTACAATTAATAGAACTGGAGATCGGCGTGTGTGTGTTTACATTAAAGAGAACTGAAGATCGGGGAGTGTGGGTACATTAAATTGAACTGGAGATCGGGGAGTGTGTGTACATTAAATAGAACTGGAGATTGGGGAGTGTGTGTACATTAAATAGAAGTGGAGATCGCGGAGTGTGTGTACATTAAATATAACTGGAGATCGGGGAGTGTGTGTACATTTAATTGAACTGGAGATCGGGGAGTGTGTGTACATTAAATAGAACTGGAGATCGGGGAGTGCGGGTACATTAAATAGAACTGGGTATCGGGGAGTGTGTACATTAAATAGAACTGGAGATCGGGGACTGTGTTTTTTCATTAAATAGAACTGGGATCGGGGAATGTGGGTACATTAAATGGAATTGGAGATCGGGGAGTGTGTGTACATTAAATAGAACTGGAGATCGGGGAGTGTATGTACATTAAATGGAACTGGTGATCGGGGAGTGTGTGTGCATTAAATAGAGCTGGAGATCGGGGAGTGTGTGTAAATTAAATAGAACTGGAGATCGGGGAGTGTGTGTACATTAAATAGAACTGGAGTTCGAGGAGTGTGTGTACATTAAATAGAACTGGAGGTCGTGGATTGTATGTACATTCAATAGAACTGGAGATCGGGGAGTGTGGGTACATTAAATGCAACTGGACATCGGGGAATGTGTGTACATTAAATAGAACTGGAGATTGGGGAGTGTGTGTACATTAAATAGAACTGGAGATCGGGGAGTGTGTGTACATTAAATAGAACTGGAGATCGGGGAGAGTGTGTACATTAAATAGAACTGGAGATCGGGGAGTGTGTGTACATTAAATAGAACTGGAGATCGGGGAGTGTGTGTACCTTAAATTGAACTGGAGTTCGGGGAGTGTGTGCACATTAAATAGAACTGGAGATCGGGGAGTGTGTGTACATTAAATAGAACTGGAGATCGGGGAGTGTGTGCACCATAAATAGAACTGGAGATCGGGGAGTGTGTGTACATCAAATAGAACTGGAGATCGGGGAGTGTGTGTACATTAAATAGAACTGGAGATTGAGGAGAGTGTACATTAAATGGAACTGGAGATCAGGGAGTGTGTGTACATTAAATAGAACTGGAGATCGGGGAGTGTGTGTACATTAAATAGAGCTGGAGATCGGGGAGTATGTGAACATTAAATAGAACTGGAGATCGCGGAGTGTGTGTACATTAAATTGATCTGGAGATCGGGGAGTGTGTGTACATTTAATAGAACTAGAGATCGGGGAGTGTGTTTACATTAAATGGATCAGGAGATCAGGGAGTGTGTGTACATTAAATAGAACTGGAGATCGGGGAGTGTGTATATTAAATAGAACTGGAGATCAGGGAGTGTGTGTCCATTAAATAGAACTGGAGATCGGGGAGTGTGTGTACATTAAATAGAGCTGGAGATCGGGGAGTATGTGTACATTAAATAGAACTGGAGATCGCGGAGTGTGAGTACATTAAATAGAACTGGAGTTCGGGGAGTGTGTGTACATTATATAGAACTGGAGATCGGGGAGTGTGTACATTAAATAGAACTGGAGATCGCGGAGTGTGGGTACATTAACTAGAACGGGAGATCGGGGAGTGTGTGCATTAACTAGATCTGGATGTCGGGGAGTGTGTGTACCTTAAATAGAACTGGGGATCGGGGCGTGCTTACCTTGAATAGAACTGGAGATCAGGGAGTGTGTGCACATTAAAAGAACTGGAGATCGGGGAGTGTGTGTACATTAAATAGAACTGGAGATCGGGGAGTGTGTTTACATTAAATGGAACTGGAGATCAGGGAGGTTGTGTACATTAAATAGAACTGGAGATCGGGGAGTGTGTACATTAAATAGAACTGGAGATCGGGGAGTGTGGGTACTTTAAATGGAACTGGAGATCGGGGAGTGTGGGTACATTAAATAGAACTGAAGATCGGGGAGTGTGTGTACATTAAATAGAAGTGGATATCGGGGAGTGTGTGTACATTAAATAGAACTGGAGATCGGGGAGTGTGTGTACATTAAATAGAACTGGAGATCGGGGAGTGTGTGCACATTAAATAGAACTGGAGATCGGGGAGTGTGTGTACATTAAATAGAACTGGAGATCGGGGAGTGCGTGTACATTAAATAGAACTGGAGATCGGGGAGTGTGGGCAGATTAAATAGAGCTGGAGATCGGGGAGTGTGTGTACATTAAATAGAACTGGAGATCGCGGAGTGTGGGTACATTAAATGGAGCTGGAGATCGGGGAGTGTGTGTACATTAAATAGAACTGGAGATCGGGGCGTGTGGGTACATTAAATAGAACTGGAGATCAGGGAGTGTGTGCACATTAAATAGAACTGGAGATCGGGGAGTGTGTGTACATTTAATAGAACTGGCGATAGGGGAGTGTGTGTACATTAAATAGAACTGGAGATCGCGGAGTGTGTGTATATTAAATAGAACTGGAGATCGGGGCGTGCGTGTACATTAAAAAGAACTGGAGATCAGGGCGTGTTTACATTGAATAGAACTGGAGATCAGGGAGTGTGTGTACATTTACTAGAACTGGAGATCGGGGAGAGTGGATACATTAAATAGAACTGGAGATCGCGGAGTGTGTGTACATTAAATAGAGCTGGAGATCGGGGAGTGTGTGTGCATTAAATAGAACTGGAGATCGGGGAGTGTGTGTACATTAAATAGGAGTGGTTTTCGGGGAGTGTCTGTGCATTAAATTGAACTGGAGATCGGGGAGTGTGTGTACATTAAATAGAACTGGAGATCGGGGAGTGTGTGTACATTAAATAGAACTGGAGATCGCGGAGTGTGTGTACATTAAATAGAGCTGGAGATCGCGGAGTGTGAGTACATTAAATAGAACTGGAGTTCGGGGAGTGTGTGTCCATTAAATAGAACTGGAGATCGGGGAGTGTGTACATTAAATTGAACTGGAGATCGCAGAGTGTGGGTACATTAACGAGAACGGGAGATCGGGGAGTGTGTGCATTAACTAGAACTGGATGTCGGGGAGTGTGTGTACATTAAATAGAACTGGAGATCGGGGCGTGCTTACCTTGAATAGAACTGGAGATCAGGGAGTGTGTGCACATTAAATAGAACTGGAGATCGGGGAGTGTGTGTACATTAAGTAGAACTGGAGATCGGGGAGTGTGTTTACATTAAATGGAACTGGAGATCAGGGAGTGTGTGTACATTAAATAGAACTGCAGATCGGGGAGTGTGGACATTAAATAGAACTGGAGATCGGGGAGTGTGGGTACTTTAAATGGAACTGGAGATCGGGGAGTGTGGGTGCATTAAATAGAACTGAAGATCGGGGAGTGTGTGTACATTAAATAGAAGTGGAGATCGGTGAGTGTGTGTACATTAAATAGAACTGGAGATCGGGGAGTGTGAGCACATTAAATAGAACTGGAGTTCGGGGCGTGTGGATACATTCAATAGAACTGGAGATCGGGGAGTGTGTGTACATTAAATAGAACTGGAGATCGGCGAGTGTGTGTACATTAAATAGAACTGGAGATGGGGGAGAGTGTGTACATTAAATAGAACTGGAGATCGGGGAGTGCGTGTACATTAAATAGAACTGGAGATCGGGGAGTGTGGGCAGATTAAATAGAGCTGGAGATCGGGGAGTGTGTGTACATTAAATAGAACTGGAGATCGCGGAGTGTGGGTACATTAAATAGAGCTGGAGATCGGGGAGTGTGTGTACATTAAATAGAACTGGAGATCGGGGCGTGTGGGTACATTAAATAGAACTGGAGATCAGGGAGTGTGTGCACATTAAAAAGAACTGGAGATCGGGGAGTGTGTGTACATTTAATAGAACTGGCGATCGGGGAGTGTGTGTACATTAAATAGAACTGGAGATCGGGGAGTGTGGATACATTTAATAGAACTGGAGATCGCGGAGTGTGTGTATATTAAATAGAACTGGAGATCGGGGCGTGCGTGTACATTAAATAGAACTGGAGATCGCGGAGTGTGGGTACATTAAATAGAGCTGGAGATCGGGGAGTGTGTGTACATTAAATAGAACTGGAGATCGGGGCGTGTGGGTACATTAAATAGAACTGGAGATCAGGGAGTGTGTGCACATTAAAAAGAACTGGAGATCGGGGAGTGTGTGTACATTTAATAGAACTGGCGATCGGGGAGTGTGTGTACATTAAATAGAACTGGAGATCGGGGAGTGTGGATACATTTAATAGAACTGGAGATCGCGGAGTGTGTGTATATTAAATAGAACTGGAGATCGGGGCGTGCGTGTACATTAAATAGAACTGGAGATCGGGGCGTGTTTACATTGAATAGAACTGGAGATCAGGGAGTGTGTGTAGATTTACTAGAACTGGAGATCGGGGAGTGTGTGTACATTAAATAGAACTGGAGATCGGGGAGTGTGGATACATTAAATAGAACTGGAGATCGCGGAGTGTGTGTACATTAAATAGAGCTGGATATCGGGGAGTGTGTGTGCATTAAATAGAACTGGAGATCGGGGAGTGTGTGCACATTAAATAGGAGTGGTTTTCGGGGAGTGTCTGTGCATTAAATAGAACTGGAGATCGGGGAGTGTGTGTACATTAAATAGAACTGGAGATCGGGGAGTGTGTGTACATTAAATAGAACTGGAGATCGCGGAGTGTGTGTACATTAAATAGAGCTGGAGATCGGGGAGTGTGTGTACATTAAATAGAAGTGGTTTTCGGGGAGTGTCTGTACATTAAATAGAACTGGAGATCGTGGAGTGCGTGTACATTAAATAGAACTGGAGATCGGGGAGTGTGGGCAGATTAAATAGAGCTGGAGATCGGGGAGTGTGTGTACATTAAATAGAACTGGAGATCGCGGAATGTGGGTACATTAAATGGAGCTGGAGATCGGGGAGTGTGTGTACATTAAATAGAACTGGAGATCGGGGCGTGTGGGTACATTAAATAGAACTGGAGATCAGGGAGTGTGTGCACATTAAATAGAACTGGAGATCGGGGAGTGTGTGTACATTTAATAGAACTGGCGATCGGGGAGTGTGTGTACATTAAATAGAACTGGAGATCGGGGAGTGTGGATACATTTAATAGAACTGGAGATCGCGGAGAGTGTGTATATTAAATAGAACTGGAGATCGGGGCGTGCGTGTACATTAAATAGAACTGGAGATCAGCGTGTGTTTACATTGAATAGAACTGGAGATCAGGGAGTGTGTGTACATTTACTACAACTGGAGATCGGGGAGTGTGTGTACATTAAATAGAACTGGAGATCGGGGAGTGTGGATACATTAAATAGAACTGGAGATCGCGGAGTGTGTGTACATTAAATAGAACTGGAGATCGGGGAGTGTGTGTACATTAAATAGAACTGGAGATCGGGGAGTGTGGATACATTAAATAGAACTGGAGATCGGGGAGTGTGTGTGCATTAAATAGAACTGTAGATCGGGGAGTGTGTGTACATTAAATAGGAGTGGTTTTCGGGGAGTGTCTGTGCATTAAATAGAACTGGAGATCGGGGAGTGTGTGTACATTAAATAGAACTGGAGATCGGGGAGTGTGTGTACATTAAATAGAACTGGAGATCGCGGAGTGTATGTACATTAAATACAGCTGGAGATCGCGGAGTGTGAGTACATTAAATAGAACTGGAGTTTGGGGAGTGTGTGTACATTAAATAGAACTGGAGATCGGGGAGTGTGTACATTAAATCGAACTGGAGATCGCGGAGTGTGGGTACATTAACTAGAACGGGAGATCGGGGAGTGTGTGCATTAACTAGAACTGGATGTCGGGGAGTGTGTGTACCTTAAATAGAACTGGAGATCGGGGCGTGCTTACCTTGAATAGAACTGGAGGTCAGGGAGTGTGTGCACATTAAATAGAACTGGAGATCGGGGAGTGTGTGTACATTAAATAGAACTGGAGATCGGGGAGTGTGTTTACATTAAATGGAACTGGAGATCAGGGAGTGTGTGTACATTAAATAGAACTGGAGATCGGGGAGTGTGTGTACATTAAATAGAAGTGGAGATCGGGGAGTGTGTGTACATTAAATAGAACTGGAGATCGGGGTGTGTGAGCACATTAAATAGAACTGGAGTTAGGGGCGTGTGGATACATTAAATAGAACTGGAGATCGGGGAGTGTGTGTACATTAAATAGAACTGTAGATCGGGGAGTGTGTGTACATTAAATAGAAATGGAGATGGGGGAGAGTGTGTACATTAAATAGAACTGGAGATCGGGGAGTGCGTGTACATTAAATAGAACTGGAGATCGGGGAGTGTGGGCAGATTAAATAGAGCTGGAGATCGGGGAGTGTGTGTATATTAAATAGAACTGGAGATCGGGGCGTGCGTGTACATTAAATAGAACTGGAGATCGGGGCGTGTTTACATTGAATAGAACTGGAGATCAGGGAGTGTGTGTACATTTACTAGAACTGGAGATCGGGGAGTGTGTGTACATTAAATAGAACTGGAGATCGGGGATTGTGGATACATTAAATAGAACTGGACATCGCGGAGTGTGTGTACATTAAATAGAGCTGGAGATCGGGGAGTGTGTGTGCATTAAATAGAACTGGAGATCGGGGAGTGTGTATACATTAAATAGGAGTGGTTTTCGGGGAGTGTCTGTGCATTAAATAGAACTGGAGATCGGGGATTGTGTGTACATTAAATAGAACTGGAGATCGGGGAGTGTGTGTACATTAAATAGAACTGGAGATCGCGGAGTGTGTGTACATTAAATAGAGCTGGAGATCGGGGAGTGTGTGTACATTAAATAGAACTGGAGATCGGGGAGTGTGTGTACATTAAATAGAAGTGGTTTTCGGGGAGTGTCTGTACATTAAATAGAACTGGAGATCGGGGAATTTGGGTACATTAAATGCAACTGGAGATCATGGAATGTGTGTACATTAAATAGAACTGGAGATCGGCGAGTGTGGGTACATTAAATAGAACTGGAGATCGGGGAGTGTGTATACATTAAATAGAACTGTAGATCGGGGATTGTGTGTACATTAAATAGAGCTGGAGATCGGGGAGTGTGTGTACATTAAATAGAACTGGAGATCGGGGAGTGTGTGTACCTTAAATAGAACTGGAGATCGGGGAGTGTGTGTAAATTAAATAGAACTGGAGATCGGGGAGTGTGTGTACATTAAATAGAAGTGGTTTTCTGGGCGTGTCTGTAAATTAAATAGAACTGGAGATCGGGGAGTGTGGGTACTTTAAATGGAACTGGAGATCGGGGAGTGTGGGTACATTAAATAGAACTGAAGATCGGGGAGTGTGTGTACATTAAATAAAAGTGGAGATCGGGGAGTGTGTGTACATTAAATAGAACTGGAGATCGGGGAGTGTGAGCACATTAAATAGAACTGGAGTTCGGGGCGTGTGGATACATTAAATAGAACTGGAGATCGGGGAGTGTGTGTACATTAAATAGAACTGGAGATCGGGGAGTGTGTGTACATTAAATAGAAATGGAGATGGGGGAGTGTGTGTACATTAAATAGAACTGGAGATCGGGGAGTGCGTGTACATTAAATAGAACTGGAGATCGGGGAGTGTGGGCAGATTAAATAGAGCTGGAGATCGGGGAGTGTGTGTATATTAAATAGAACTGGAGATCGGGGCGTGTGGGTACATTAAATAGAACTGGAGATCAGGGAGTGTGTGCACATTAAATAGAACTGGAGATCGGGGAGTATGTGTACATTTAATAGAACTGGCGTTCGGGGAGTGTGTGTACATTAAATAGAACTGGAGATCGGGGAGTGTGGATACATTTAATAGAACTGGAGATCGCGGAGTGTGTGTATATTAAATAGAACTGGAGATCGGGGCATTCGTGTACATTAAATAGAACTGGAGATCGGGGCGTGTTTACATTGAATAGAACTGGAGATCAGGGAGTGTGTGTACATTTACTAGAACTGGAGATCGGGGAGTGTGTGTACATTAAATAGAACTGGAGATCGGGGAGTGTGGATACATTAAATAGAACTGGAGATCGCGGAGTGTGTGTACATTAAATAGAGCTGGAGATCGGGGAGTGTGTGTGCATTAAATAGAACTGGAGATCGGGGAGTGTGTGTACATTAAATAGAACTGGAGATCGGGGAGTGTCTGTGCATTAAATAGAACTGGAGATCGGGGAGTGTGTGTACATTAAATAGAACTGGGATCGGGGAGTGTGTGTACAATTAATAGAACTGGAGATCGGCGTCTGTGTGTTTACATTAAATAGAACTGGAGATCGGGGAGTGTGTGTACATTAAATAGAACTGGAGATCGGGAAGTGTGCGTACATTAAATAGAACTGGGATCGGGGAGTGTGTGTACATTAATTAGAACTGGAGATCGGGGAGTGTGGGTACATTAAATTGAACTGGAGATCGGGAAGTGTGCATACATTAAATAGAACTGGGATCGGGGAGTGTGTGCACATTAAAGAGAACTGGAGATCGGGGAGTGTGGGTACATTAAATTGAACTGGAGATTGGGGAGTGTGTGTACATTAAATAGAAGTGGAGATCGCGGAGTGTGTGTACATTAAATAAAACTGGAGATCGGGGAGTGTGTGTACATTTAATTGAACTGGAGATCGGGGAGTGTGTGTACATTAAATAGAACTGGAGATCGGGGAGTGTGTGTACATTAAATAGAACTGGAGATCGGGGAGTGCGGGTACATTAAATAGAACTGGAGATCGGGGAGTGTGTACATTAAATAGAACTGGAGATCGGGGACTGTTTTTTCAATAAATAGAACTGGGATCGGGGAATGTGGGGACATTAAATGGAATTGGAGATCGGGGGGTGTGTGTCCATTAAATAGAACTGGAGATCGGGGAGTGTGTGTACATTAAATGGAACTGATGATCGGGGAGTGTGTGTGCATTAAATAGAGCTGGAGATCGGGGAGTGTGTGTAAATTAAATAGAACTTGAGATCGGGGAGTGTGTGTACATTAAATAGAACTGGAGATCGGGGAGTGTGGGTACATTAAATGGAACTGGACATCGGGGAATGTGTGTACATTAAATAGAACTGGAGATTGGGGAGTGTGTGTACATTAAATAGAACTGGAGATCGGGGAGTGTGTGTACATTAAATAGAACTGGAGATCGGGGAGAGTGTGTACATTAAATAGAACTGGAGATCGGGGATTGTGTGTACATTAAATAGAACTGGAGATCGGGGAGAGTGTGTACCTTAAATTGAACTGGAGTTCGGGGAGTGTGTGTACATTAAATAGAACTGGAGATCGGGGAGTGTGTGTACATTAAATAGAAGTGGAGATCGCGGAGTGTGTGTACATTAAATAGAACTGGAGATCGGGGAGTGTGTGCACCATAAATAGAACTGGAGATCGGGGAGTGTGTGTACATTAAATAGAACTGGAGATCGGGGAGTGTGTGTACATTAAATAGAACTGGAGATCGGGCAGTGTGTGTACATTAAATAGAACTGGAGATCGTGGAGTGTGTGTACATTAAATTGATCTGGAGATCGGGGAGTGTGTGTACATTTAATAGAACTGGAGATCGGGGAGTGTGTTTACATTAAATGGATCAGGAGATCAGGGAGTGTGTGTACATTAAATAGAACTGGAGATCGGGGAGTATGTATATTAAATAGAACTGGAGATGAGGGAGTGTGTGTCCATTAAATAGAACTGGAGATCGGGGAGTGTGTGTACATTAAATAGAGCTGGAAATCGGGGAGTATGTGCACATTAAATAGAACTGGAGATCGCGGAGTGTGAGTACATTAAATAGAACTGGAGTTCGGGGAGTGTGTGTACATTAAATAGAACTGGAGATCGGGGAGTGTGTACATTAAATAGAACTGGAGATCGCGGAGTGTGGGTACATTAACTAGAACGGGAGATCGGGGAGTGTGTGAATTAACTAGAACTGGATGTCGGGGAGTGTGTGTACCTTAAATAGAACTGGGGATCGGGGCGTGCTTACCTTGAATAGAACTGGAGATCAGGGAGTGTGTGCAGATTAAAAGAACTGGAGGTCGGGGAGTGTGTGTACATTAAATAGAACTGGAGATCGGGGAGTGTGTTTACATTAAATGGAACTGGAGATCAGGGAGTGTGTGTACATTAAATAGAACTGGAGATCGGGGAGTGTGTACATTAAATAGAACTGGAGATCGGGGAGTGTGGGTACTTTAAATGGAACTGGATATCGGGGAGTGTGTGTGCATTAAATAGAACTGGAGATCGGGGAGTGTGTGCACATTAAATAGGAGTGGTTTTCGGGGAGTGTCTGTGCATTAAATAGAACTGGAGATCGGGGAGTGTGTGTACATTAAATAGAACTGGAGATCGGGGAGTGTGTGTACATTAAATAGAACTGGAGATCGCGGAGTGTGTGTACATTAAATAGAGCTGGAGATCGGGGAGTGTGTGTACATTAAATAGAAGTGGTTTTCGGGGAGTGCCTGTACATTAAATAGAACTGGAGATCGTGGAGTGCGTGTACATTAAATAGAACTGGAGATCGGGGAGTGTGGGCAGATTAAATAGAGCTGGAGATCGGGGAGTGTGTGTACATTAAATAGAACTGGAGATCGCGGAATGTGGGTACATTAAATGGAGCTGGAGATCGGGGAGTGTGTGTACATTAAATAGAACTGGAGATCGGGGCGTGTGGGTACATTAAATAGAACTGGAGATCAGGGAGTGTGTGCACATTAAATAGAACTGGAGATCGGGGAGTGTGTGTACATTTAATAGAACTGGCGATCGGGGAGTGTGTGTACATTAAATAGAACTGGAGATCGGGGAGTGTGGATACATTTAATAGAACTGGAGATCGCGGAGTGTGTGTATATTAAATAGAACTGGAGATCGGGGCGTGCGTGTACATTAAATAGAACTGGAGATCAGCGTGTGTTTACATTGAATAGAACTGGAGATCAGGGAGTGTGTGTACATTTACTACAACTGGAGATCGGGGAGTGTGTGTACATTAAATAGAACTGGAGATCGGGGAGTGTGGATACATTAAATAGAACTGGAGATCGCGGAGTGTGTGTACATTAAATAGAACTGGAGATCGGGGAGTGTGTGTACATTAAATAGAACTGGAGATCGGGGAGTGTGGATACATTAAATAGAACTGGAGATCGGGGAGTGTGTGTGCATTAAATAGAACTGTAGATCGGGGAGTGTGTGTACATTAAATAGGAGTGGTTTTCGGGGAGTGTCTGTGCATTAAATAGAACTGGAGATCGGGGAGTGTGTGTACATTAAATAGAACTGGAGATCGGGGAGTGTGTGTACATTAAATAGAACTGGAGATCGCGGAGTGTATGTACATTAAATACAGCTGGAGATCGCGGAGTGTGAGTACATTAAATAGAACTGGAGTTTGGGGAGTGTGTGTACATTAAATAGAACTGGAGATCGGGGAGTGTGTACATTAAATCGAACTGGAGATCGCGGAGTGTGGGTACATTAACTAGAACGGGAGATCGGGGAGTGTGTGCATTAACTAGAACTGGATGTCGGGGAGTGTGTGTACCTTAAATAGAACTGGAGATCGGGGCGTGCTTACCTTGAATAGAACTGGAGGTCAGGGAGTGTGTGCACATTAAATAGAACTGGAGATCGGGGAGTGTGTGTACATTAAATAGAACTGGAGATCGGGGAGTGTGTTTACATTAAATGGAACTGGAGATCAGGGAGTGTGTGTACATTAAATAGAACTGGAGATCGGGGAGTGTGTGTACATTAAATAGAAGTGGAGATCGGGGAGTGTGTGTACATTAAATAGAACTGGAGATCGGGGTGTGTGAGCACATTAAATAGAACTGGAGTTAGGGGCGTGTGGATACATTAAATAGAACTGGAGATCGGGGAGTGTGTGTACATTAAATAGAACTGTAGATCGGGGAGTGTGTGTACATTAAATAGAAATGGAGATGGGGGAGTGTGTGTACATTAAATAGAACTGGAGATCGGGGAGTGCGTGTACATTAAATAGAACTGGAGATCGGGGAGTGTGGGCAGATTAAATAGAGCTGGAGATCGGGGAGTGTGTGTATATTAAATAGAACTGGAGATCGGGGCGTGCGTGTACATTAAATAGAACTGGAGATCGGGGCGTGTTTACATTGAATAGAACTGGAGATCAGGGAGTGTGTGTACATTTACTAGAACTGGAGATCGGGGAGTGTGTGTACATTAAATAGAACTGGAGATCGGGGAGTGTGGATACATTAAATAGAACTGGAGATCGCGGAGTGTGTGTACATTAAATAGAGCTGGAGATCGGGGAGTGTGTGTGCATTAAATAGAACTGGAGATCGGGGAGTGTGTATACATTAAATAGGAGTGGTTTTCGGGGAGTGTCTGTGCATTAAATAGAACTGGAGATCGGGGATTGTGTGTACATTAAATAGAACTGGAGATCGGGGAGTGTGTGTACATTAAATAGAACTGGAGATCGCGGAGTGTGTGTACATTAAATAGAGCTGGAGATCGGGGAGTGTGTGTACATTAAATAGAACTGGAGATCGGGGAGTGTGTGTACATTAAATAGAAGTGGTTTTCGGGGAGTGTCTGTACATTAAATAGAACTGGAGATCGGGGAATTTGGGTACATTAAATGCAACTGGAGATCATGGAATGTGTGTACATTAAATAGAACTGGAGATCGGCGAGTGTGGGTACATTAAATAGAACTGGAGATCGGGGAGTGTGTATACATTAAATAGAACTGTAGATCGGGGATTGTGTGTACATTAAATAGAGCTGGAGATCGGGGAGTGTGTGTACATTAAATAGAACTGGAGATCGGGGAGTGTGTGTACCTTAAATAGAACTGGAGATCGGGGAGTGTGTGTAAATTAAATAGAACTGGAGATCGGGGAGTGTGTGTACATTAAATAGAAGTGGTTTTCTGGGCGTGTCTGTAAATTAAATAGAACTGGAGATCGGGGAGTGTGGGTACTTTAAATGGAACTGGAGATCGGGGAGTGTGGGTACATTAAATAGAACTGAAGATCGGGGAGTGTGTGTACATTAAATAAAAGTGGAGATCGGGGAGTGTGTGTACATTAAATAGAACTGGAGATCGGGGAGTGTGAGCACATTAAATAGAACTGGAGTTCGGGGCGTGTGGATACATTAAATAGAACTGGAGATCGGGGAGTGTGTGTACATTAAATAGAACTGGAGATCGGGGAGTGTGTGTACATTAAATAGAAATGGAGATGGGGGAGTGTGTGTACATTAAATAGAACTGGAGATCGGGGAGTGCGTGTACATTAAATAGAACTGGAGATCGGGGAGTGTGGGCAGATTAAATAGAGCTGGAGATCGGGGAGTGTGTGTATATTGAATAGAACTGGAGATCGGGGCGTGTGGGTACATTAAATAGAACTGGAGATCAGGGAGTGTGTGCACATTAAATAGAACTGGAGATCGGGGAGTATGTGTACATTTAATAGAACTGGCGTTCGGGGAGTGTGTGTACATTAAATAGAACTGGAGATCGGGGAGTGTGGATACATTAAATAGAACTGGAGATCGCGGAGTGTGTGTACATTAAATAGAGCTGGAGATCGGGGAGTGTGTGTGCATTAAATAGAACTGGAGATCGGGGAGTGTGTGTACATTAAATAGAACTGGAGATCGGGGATTGTCTGTGCATTAAATAGAACTGGAGATCGGGGAGTGTGTGTACATTAAATAGAACTGGGATCGGGGAGTGTGTGTACAATTAATAGAACTGGAGATCGGCGTCTGTGTGTTTACATTAAATAGAACTGGAGATCGGGGAGTGTGTGTACATTAAATAGAACTGGAGATCGGGAAGTGTGCGTACATTAAATAGAACTGGGATCGGGGAGTGTGTGTACATTAATTAGAACTGGAGATCGGGGAGTGTGGGTACATTAAATTGAACTGGAGATCGGGAAGTGTGCATACATTAAATAGAACTGGGATCGGGGAGTGTGTGCACATTAAAGAGAACTGGAGATCGGGGAGTGTGGGTACATTAAATTGAACTGGAGATTGGGGAGTGTGTGTACATTAAATAGAAGTGGAGATCGCGGAGTGTGTGTACATTAAATAAAACTGGAGATCGGGGAGTGTGTGTACATTTAATTGAACTGGAGATCGGGGAGCGTGTGTACATTAAATAGAACTGGAGATCGGGGAGTGTGTGTACATTAAATAGAACTGGAGATCGGGGAGTGCGGGTACATTAAATAGAACTGGAGATCGGGGAGTGTGTACATTAAATAGAACTGGAGATCGGGGACTGTTTTTTCAATAAATAGAACTGGGATCGGGGAATGTGGGGACATTAAATGGAATTGGAGATCGGGGAGTGTGTGTACATTAAATGGAACTGATGATCGGGGAGTGTGTGTGCATTAAATAGAGCTGGAGATCGGGGAGTGTGTGTACATTAAATAGAACTGGAGATCGGGGAGTGTGTGTACATTAAATGGAACTGATGATCGGGGAGTGTGTGTGCATTAAATAGAGCTGGAGATCGGGGAGTGTGTGTAAATTAAATAGAACTGGAGATCGGGGAGTGTGTGTACATTAAATAGAACTGGAGTTCGAGGAGTGTGTGTACTTTAAATAGAACTGGAGATCGTGGATTGTATGTACATTCAATAGAACTGGAGATCGGGGAGTGTGGGTACATTAAATGGAACTGGACATCGGGGAATGTGTGTACATTAAATAGAACTGGAGATTGGGGAGTGTGTGTACATTAAATAGAACTGGAGATCGGGGAGAGTGTGTACATTAAATAGAACTGGAGATCGGGGATTGTGTGTACATTAAATAGAACTGGAGATCGGGGAGAGTGTGTACCTTAAATTGAACTGGAGTTCGGGGAGTGTGTGCTCATTAAATAGAACTGGAGATCGGGGAATGTGTGTACATTAAATAGAACTGGAGATCGGGGAGTGTGTGCACCATAAATAGAACTGGAGATCGGGGAGTGTGTGTACATTAAATAGAACTGGAGATCGGGGAGTGTGTGTACATTAAATAGAACTGGAGATCGGGCAGTGTGTGTACATTAAATAGAACTGGAGATCGTGGAGTGTGTGTACATTAAATTGATCTGGAGATCGGGGAGTGTGTGTACATTTAATAGAACTGGAGATCGGGGAGTGTGTTTACATTAAATGGATCAGGAGATCAGGGAGTGTGTGTACATTAAATAGAACTGGAGATCGGGGAGTATGTATATTAAATAGAACTGGAGATGAGGGAGTGTGTGTCCATTAAATAGAACTGGAGATCGGGGAGTGTGTGTACATTAAATAGAGCTGGAAATCGGGGAGTATGTGCACATTAAATAGAACTGGAGATCGCGGAGTGTGAGTACATTAAATAGAACTGGAGATCGGGGAGTGTGTGTACATTAAATAGAACTGGAGATCGGGGAGTGCGTGTACATTAAATAGAACTGGAGATCGGGGAGTGTGGACAGATTAAATAGAGCTGGAGATCGGGGAGTGTGTGTACATTAAATAGAACTGGAGATCGCGGAGTGTGGGTACATTAAATGGAGCTGGAGATCGGGGAGTGTGTGTACATTAAATAGAACTGGAGATCGGGGCGTGTGGGTACATTAAATAGAACTGGAGATCAGGGAGTGTGAGCACATTAAATAGAACTGGAGATCGGGGAGTGTGGATACATTTAATAGAACTGGAGATCGCGGAGTGTGTATATATTAAATAGAACTGGAGATCGGGGCGTGCGTGTACATTAAATAGAACTGGAGATCAGGGCGTGTTTACATTGAATAGAACTGGAGATCAGGGAGTGTGTGTACATTTACTAGAACTGGAGATCGGGGAGTGTGTGTACATTAAATAGAACTGGAGATCGGGGAGTGTGGATACATTAAATAGAACTGGAGATCGCGGAGTGTGTGTACATTAAATAGAGCTGGAGATCGGGGAGTGTGTGTGCATTAAATAGAACTGGAGATCGGGGAGTGTGTGTACATTAAATAGGAGTGGTTTTCGGGGAGTGTCTGTGCATTAAATTGAACTGGAGATCGCGGAGTGTGTGTACATTAAATAGAGCTGGAGATCGCGGAGTGTGAGTACATTAAATAGAACTGGAGTTCGGGGAGTGTGTGTACATTAAATAGAACTGGAGATCGGGGAGTGTGTACATTAAATAGAACTGGAGATCGGGGAGTGTGGGTACATTAACTAGAACGGGAGATCGGGGAGTGTGTGTACATTAAATAGAACTGGAGATCGGGGAGTGCGTGTACATTAAATAGAACTGGAGATCGGGGAGTGTGGGCAGATTAAATAGAGCTGGCGATCGGGGACTGTGTGTACATTAAATAGAACTGGAGATCGGGGCGTGTGGGTACATTAAATAGAACTGGAGATCAGGGAGTGTGTGCACATTAAATAGAACTGGAGATCGGGGAGTGCGTGTACATTTAATAGAACTGGCGATCGGGGAGTGTGTGTACATTAAATAGAACTGGAGATCGGGGAGTGTGGATACATTTAATAGAACTGGAGATCGCGGAGTGTGTGTATATTAAATAGAACTGGAGATCGGGGCGTGCGTGTACATTAAATAGAACTGGAGATCGGGGCGTGTTTACATTGAATAGAACTGGAGATCAGTGAGTGTGTGTACATTTACTAGAACTAGAGATCGGGGAGTGTGTGTACAATAAATAGAACTGGAGATCGGGGAGTGTGGATACATTAAATAGAACTGGAGATCGCGGAGTGTGTGTACATTAAATAGAGCTGGATATCGGGGAGTGTGTGTGCATTAAATAGAACTGGAGATCGGGGAGTGTGTGTACATTAAATAGGAGTGGTTTTCGGGGAGTGTCTGTGCATTAAATAGAACTGGAGATCGGGGAGTGTTTGTACATTAAATAGAACTGGAGATCGGGGAGTGTGTGTACATTAAATAGAACTAGAGATCGCGGAGTGTGTGGACATTAAATAGAGCTGGAGATCGGGGAGTGTGTGTACATTAAATAGAACTGGAGATCGGGGAGTGTGTGTACATTAAATAGAAGTGCTTTTCGGGGAGTGTCTGTACATTAAATAGAACTGGAGATCGGGGAGTGCGTGTACATTAAATAAAACTGGAGATCGGGGAGTGTGGGCAGATTAAATAGAGCTGGAGATCGGGGAGTGTGTGTACATTAAATAGAACTGGAGATCGCGGAGTGTGGGTACATTAAATGGAGCTGGAGATCGGGGAGTGTGTGTACATTAAATAGAACTGGAGATCGGGGCGTGTGGGTACATTAAATAGAACTGGAGATCAGGGAGTGTGTGCACATTAAATAGAACTGGAGATCGGGGAGTGTGTGTACATTTAATAGAACTGGCGATCGGGGAGTGTGTGTACATTAAATAGAACTGGAGATCGGGGAGTGTGGATACATTTAATAGAACTGGAGATCGCGGAGTGTGTGTATATTAAATAGAACTGGAGATCGGGGCGTGCGTGTACATTAAATAGAACTGGAGATCAGCGTGTGTTTACATTGAATAGAACTGGAGATCAGGGAGTGTGTGTACATTTACTAGAACTGGAGATCGGGGAGTGTGTGTACATTAAATAGAACTGGAGATCGGGGAGTGTGGATACATTAAATAGAACTGGAGATCGCGGAGTGTGTGCACATTAAATAGAACTGGAGATCGGGGAGTGTGTGTACATTAAATAGAACTGGAGATCGGGGAGTGTGGATACATTAAATAGAACTGGAGATCGGGGAGTGTGTGTGCATTAAATAGAACTGGAGATCGGGGAGTGTGTGTACATTAAATAGGAGTGGTTTTCGGGGAGTGTCTGTGCATTAAATAGAACTGGAGATCGGGGAGTGTGTGTACATTAAATAGAACTGGAGATCGGGGAGTGTGTGTACATTAAATAGAGCTGGAGATCGCGGAGTGTGAGTACATTAAATAGAACTGGAGTTCGGGGAGTGTGTGTACATTAAATAGAACTGGAGATCGGGGAGTGTGTACATTAAATAGAACTGGAGATCGCGGAGTGTGGGTACATTAACTAGAACGGGAGATCGGGGAGTGTGTGCATTAACTGGAACTGGATGTCGGGGAGTGTGTGTACCTTAAATAGAACTGGAGATCGGGGCGTGCTTACCTTGAATAGAACTGGAGGTCAGGGAGTGTGTGCACATTAAATAGAACTGGAGATCGGGGAGTGCGTGTACATTAAATAGAACTGGAGATCGGGGAGTGTGTTTACATTAAATGGAACTGGAGATCAGGGAGTGTGTGTACATTAAATAGAACTGGAGATCGGGGAGTGTGGACATTAAATAGAACTGGAGATCGGGGAGTGTGGGTACTTTAAATGGAACTGGAGATCGGGGAGTGTGGGCACATTAAATAGAACTGAAGATCGGGGAGTGTGTGTACATTAAATAGAAGTGGAGATCGGGGAGTGTGTGTACATTAAATAGAACTGGAGATCGGGGAGTGTGAGCACATTAAATAGAACTGGAGTTCGGGGCTTGTGGATACATTAAATAGAACTGGAGATCGGGGAGTGTGTGTACATTAAATAGAACTGGAGATCGGGGAGTGTGTGTACATTAAATAGAAATGGAGATGGGGGAGTGTGTGTACATTAAATAGAACTGGAGATCGGGGAGTGCGTGTACATTAAATAGAACTGGAGATCGGGGAGTGTGGGCAGATTAAATAGAGCTGGAGATCGGGGAGTGTGTGTATATTAAATAGAACTGGAGATCGGGGCGTGTGGGTACATCAAATAGAACTGGAGATCAGGGAGTGTGTGCACATTAAATAGAACTGGAGATCGGGGAGTGTGTGTACATTTAATAGAATTGGCGATCGGGGAGTGTGTGTACATTAAATAGAACTGGAGATCGGGGAGTGTGGATACATTTAATAGAACTGGAGATCGCGGAGTGTGTGTATATTAAATAGAACTGGAGATCGGGGCGTGCGTGTACATTAAATAGAACTGGAGATCGGGGCGTGTTTACATTGAATAGAACTGGAGATCAGGGAGTGTGTGTACATTTACTAGAACTGGAGATCGGGGAGTGTGTGTACATTAAATAGAACTGGAGATCGGGGAGTGTGGATACATTGAATAGAACTGGAGATCGCGGAGTGTGTGTACATTAAATAGAGCTGGAGATCGGGGAGTGTGTGTGCATTAAATAGAACTGGAGATCGGGGAGTGTGTGTACATTAAATAGGAGTGGTTTTCGGGGAGTGTCTGTGCATTAAATAGAACTGGAGATCGGGGAGTGTGTGTACATTAAATAGAACTGGAGATCGGGGATTGTGTGTACATTAAATAGAACTGGAGATCGCGGAGTGTGTGCACATTAAATAGAGCTGGAGATCGGGGAGTGTGTGTACATTAAATAGAACTGGAGATCGGGGAGTGTGTGTACATTAAATAGAAGTGGTTTTCGGGGAGTGTCTGTACATTAAATAGAACTGGAGATCGGGGATTTTGGGTACATTAAATGCAACTGGAGATCGGGGAATGTGTGTACATTAAATAGAACTGGAGATCGGCGAGTGTGGGTACATTAAATAGAACTGGAGATCGGGGAGTGTGTGTACATTAAATAGAACTGTAGATCGGGGAGTGTGTGTACATTAAATAGAGCTGGAGATCGGGGAGTGTGTGTACATTAAATAGAACTGGAGATCGGGGAGTGTGTGTACCTTAAATAGAACTGGAGATCGGGGAGTGTGTGTAAATTAAATAGAACTGGAGATCGGGGAGTGTGTGTACATTAAATAGAAGTGGTTTTCTGGGAGTGTCTGTAAATTAAATAGAACTGGAGATCGGGGAGTGTGGGTACTTTAAATGGAACTGGAGATCGGGGAGTGTGGGTACATTAAATAGAACTGAAGATCGGGGAGTGTGTGTACATTAAATAGAAGTGGAGATCGGGGAGTGTGAGCACATTAAATAGAACTGGAGTTCGGGGCGTGTGGATACATTGAATAGAACTGGAGATCGGGGAGTGTGTGTACATTAAATAGAACTGGAGATCGGGGAGTGTGTGTACATTAAATAGAAGTGGAGATGGGGGAGTGTGTGTACATTAAATAGAACTGGAGATCGGGGAGTGCGTGTACATTAAATAGAACTGGAGATCAGGGAGTGTGTGCACATTAAATAGAACTGGAGATCGGGGAGTGTGTGTACATTTACTAGAACTGGAGATCGGGGAGTGTGTGTACATTAAATAGAACTGGAGATCGGGGAGTGTGGATACATTAAATAGAACTGGAGATCGCGGAGTGTGTGTACATTAAATAGAGCTGGAGATCGGGGAGTGTGTGTGCATTAAATAGAACTGGAGATCGGGGAGTGGGTGTACATTAAATAGGCGTGGTTTTCGGGGTGTGTCTGTGCATTAAATTGAACTGGAGATCGGGGAGTGTGTGTACATTAATTAGAACTGGAGATCGCGGAGTGTGAGTACATTAAATAGAACTGGAGTTCGGGGAGTGTGTGTACATTAAATAGAACTGGAGATCGGGGAGTGTGTGTACATTAAATAGAACTGGAGATCGGGGAGTGTGTGTACATTAAATAGAACTGGAGATCGCGGAGTGTGTGTACATTAAATAGAGCTGGAGATCAGGGAGTGTGTGTACATTAAATAGAACTGGAGATCGGGGAGTGTGTGTACATTAAATAGAAGTGGTTTTCGGGGAGTGTCTGTACATTAAATAGAACTGGAGATCGGGGATTTTGGGTACATTAAATGCAACTGGAGATCGGGGAATGTGTGTACATTAAATAGAACTGGAGATCGGCGAGTGTGGGTACATTAAATAGAACTGGAGATCGGGGAGTGTGTGTACATTAAATAGAACTGTAGATCGGGGAGTGTGTGTACATTAAATAGAGCTGGAGATCGGGGAGTGTGTGTACATTAAATAGAACTGGAGATTGGGGAGTGTGTGTACCTTAAATAGAACTGGAGATCGGGGAGTGTGTGTAAATTAAAAAGAACTGGAGATCGGGGAGTGTGTGTACATTAAATAGAAGTGGTTTTCTGGGAGTGTCTGTAAATTAAATAGAACTGGAGATCGCGGAGTGTGGATACATTAAATAGAGCAGGAGATCGCGGAGTGTGTGTCCATTAAATAGAACTGGAGATCGGGGAGTGTGTGTACATGAAATAGAACTGGCGATCGGGGAGTGTGTACATTAATTAGAACTGGAGATCGGGGAATGTGTACATTAAATAGAACTGGAGATCAGGGAGTGTGTACATTAAATAGAACTGGAGATGAGGGAGTGCGGGTAAATTAAATCGAGCTGGAGATCGGGGAGTGTGTGTACATTAAATTGAACTGGCAATCGGGGAGTGTGGGTACATTAAATAGAACTGGAGATCGGGGAGTGTGTGTACATTAAATAGAACTGGAGATCGCGGAGTGTTGGTACATTAAATAGAACTGGAGATCGGGGAGTGTGGGCTGATGAAATAGAACTGGAGATCGGGGAGTGTGTGTACATTAAATAGAACTGGAGATCGGGGAGTGTGGGCAGATTAAATAGAGCTGGAGATCGGCGAGTGTGTGTACATTAAATATAAGTGGAGATCGGGGAGTGTGTGTATATTAAATAGACTGGAGATCGGGGAGTGCGTGTACATTAAATAGAACTGGAGATCGGGGAGTGTGGGCAGATTAAATAGAGCTGGAGATCGGGGAGTGTGTGTACATTAAATAGAACTGGAGATCGCGGAGTGTGGGTACATTAAATGGAGCTGGAGATCGGGGAGTGTGTGTACATTAAATAGAACTGGAGATCGGGGCGTGTGGGTACATTAAATAGAACTGGAGATCAGGGAGTGTGTGCACATTAAATAGAACTGGAGATCGGGGAGTGTGTGTACATTTAATAGAACTGGCGATCGGGGAGTGTGTGTACATTAAATAGAACTGGAGATCGGGGAGTGTGGATACATTTAATAGAACTGGAGATCACGGAGTGTGTGTATATTAAATAGAACTGGAGATCGGGGCGTGCGTGTACATTAAATAGAACTGGAGATCGGGGCGTGTTTACATTGAATAGAACTGGAGATCAGGGAGTGTGTGTACATTTACTAGAACTGGAGATCGGGGAGTGTGTGTACATTAAATAGAACTGGAGATCGGGGAGTGTGGATACATTAAATAGAACTGGAGATCGCGGAGTGTGTGTACATTAAATAGAGCTGGAGATCGGGGAGTGTGTGTGCATTAAATAGAACTGGAGATCGGGGAGTGTGTGTACATTAAATAGGAGTGGTTTTCGGGGAGTGTCTGTGCATTAAATAGAACTGGAGATCGGGGAGTGTGTGTACATTAAATAGAACTGGAGATCGGGGAGTGTGTGTACATTAAATAGAACTGGAGATCGCGGAGTGTGTGTACATTAAATAGAGCTGGAGATCGCGGAGTGTGAGTACATTAAATAGAACTGGAGTTCGGGGAGTGTGTGCACATTAAATAGAACTGGAGATCGCGGAGTGTGTACATTAAATAGAACTGGAGATCGCGGAGTGTGGGTACATTAACTAGAACGGGAGATCGGGGAGTGTGTGCATTAACTAGAACTGGATGTCGGGGAGTGTGTGTACCTTAAATAGAACTGGAGACCGGGGCGTGCTTACCTTGAATAGAACTGGAGATCAGGGAGTGTGTGCACATTAAATAGAACTGGAGATCGGGGAGTGTGTACATTAAATAGAACTGGAGATCGGGGAGTGTGGGTACTTTAAATGGAACTGGAGATCGGGGAGTGTGGGTACATTAAATGGAGCTGAAGATCGGGGAGTGTGTGTACATTAAATAGAACTGGAGATCGCGGAGTGTGTGTACATTAAATAGAACTGGAGATCGGGGAGTGTGGATACATTAAATAGAACTGGAGTTCGGGGCGTGTGTGTACATTAAATAGAACTGGAGATCGGGGAGTGTGTGTACATTAAATAGAACTGGAGATCGGGGAGTGTGTGTACATTAAATAGAACTGGAGATCGGGGAGTGTGTGTACATTAAATAGAACTGGAGATCGGGGAGTGCGTGTACATTAAATAGAACTGGAGATCGGGGAGTGTTGGCAGATTAAATAGAGCTGGAGATCGGGGAGTGTGTGTACATTAAATAGAACTGGAGATCGCGGAGTGTGGCAACATTAAATGGAGCTGGAGATGGGGGAGTGTGTGTACATTAAAAAGAACTGGAGATCGCGGAGTGTGAGTACATTAAATAGAACTGGAGTTCGGGGAGTGTGTGTACATTAAATAGAACTGGAGATCGGGGAGTGTGTACATTAAATAGAACTGGAGATCGCGGAGTGTGGGTACATTAACTAGAACTGGAGATCCGGGCGTGCTTACCTTGAATAGAACTGGAGATCAGGGAGTGTGTGCACATTAAATAGAACTGGAGATCGGGGAGTGTGTGTACATTAAATAGAACTGGAGATCGGGGAGTGTGTTTACATTAAATGGATCTGGAGATCAGGGAGTGTGTGTACATTAAATAGAACTGGAGATCGGGGAGTGTGGGTACTTTAAATGGAACTGGAGGTCGGGGAGTGTGTGTACATTAAATAGAAGTGGAGATCGGGGAGTGTGTGTACATTAAATAGAAGTGGAGATCGGGGAGTGTGTGTACATTAAATAGAACTGGAGATCGGGGAGTGTGAGCACATTAAATAGAACTGGAGATCGGGGCGTGTGGATACATTAAATAGAACTGGAGATCGGGGAGTGCGTGTACATTAAATAGAACTGGAGATCGGGGAGTGTGGGCAGATTAAATAGAGCTGGAGATCGGGGAGTGTGTGTACATTAAATAGAACTGGAGATCGCGGAGTGTGGGTACATTAAATGGAGCTGGAGATCGGGGAGTGTGTGTACATTAAATAGAACTGGAGATCGGGGCGTGTGGGTACATTAAATAGAACTGGAGATCAGGGAGTGTGTGCACATTAAATAGAACTGGAGATTGGGGAGTGTGTGTACATTTAATAGAACTGGCGATCGGGGAGTGTGTGTACATTAAATAGAACTGGAGATCGGGGAGTGTGGATACATTTAATAGAACTGGAGATCACGGAGTGTGTGTATATTAAATAGAACTGGAGATCGGGGCGTGCGTGTACATTAAATAGAACTGGAGATCGGGGCGTGTTTACATTGAATAGAACTGGAGATCAGGGAGTGTGTGTACATTTACTAGAACTGGAGATCGGGGAGTGTGTGTACATTAAATAGAACTGGAGATCGGGGAGTGTGGATACATTAAATAGAACTGGAGATCGCGGAGTGTGTGTACATTAAATAGAGCTGGAGATCGGGGAGTGTGTGTGCATTAAATAGAACTGGAGATCGGGGAGTGTGTGTACATTAAATAGGAGTGGTTTTCGGGGAGTGTCTGTGCATTAAATAGAACTGGAGATCGGGGAGTGTGTGTACATTAAATAGAACTGGAGATCGGGGAGTGTGTGTACATTAAATAGAACTGGAGATCGCGGAGTGTGTGTACATTAAATAGAGCTGGAGATCGCGGAGTGTGAGTACATTAAATAGAACTGGAGTTCGGGGAGTGTGTGTACATTAAATAGAACTGGAGATCGCGGAGTGTGTACATTAAATAGAACTGGAGATCGCGGAGTGTGGGTACATTAACTAGAACGGGAGATCGGGGAGTGTGTGCATTAACTAGAACTGGATGTCGGGGAGTGTGTGTACCTTAAATAGAACTGGAGACCGGGGCGTGCTTACCTTGAATAGAACTGGAGATCAGGGAATGTGTGCACATTAAATAGAACTGGAGATCGGGGAGTGTGTACATTAAATAGAACTGGAGATCGGGGAGTGTGGGTACTTTAAATGGAACTGGAGATCGGGGAGTGTGGGTACATTAAATGGAGCTGAAGATCGGGGAGTGTGTGTACATTAAATAGAACTGGAGATCGCGGAGTGTGTGTACATTAAATAGAACTGGAGATCGGGGAGTGTGAGCACATTAAATAGAACTGGAGTTCGGGGCGTGTGGATACAATAAATAGAACTGGAGATCGGGGAGTGTGTGTACATTAAATAGAACTGGAGATCGGGGAGTGTGTGTACATTAAATAGAACTGGAGATCGGGGAGTGTGTGTACATTAAATAGAACTGGAGATCGGGGAGTGCGTGTACATTAAATAGAACTGGAGATCGGGGAGTGTTGGCAGATTAAATAGAGCTGGAGATCGGGGAGTGTGTGTACATTAAATAGAACTGGAGATCGCGGAGTGTGGCAACATTAAATGGAGCTGGAGATGGGGGAGTGTGTGTACATTAAAAAGAACTGGAGATCGCGGAGTGTGAGTACATTAAATAGAACTGGAGTTTGGGGAGTGTGTGTACATTAAATAGAACTGGAGATCGGGGAGTGTGTACATTAAATAGAACTGGAGATCGCGGAGTGTGGGTACATTAACTAGAACGGGAGATCGGGGAGAGTGTGCATTAACTAGAACTGGATGTCGGGGAGTGTGTGTACCTTAAATAGAACTGGAGATCCGGGCGTGCTTACCTTGAATAGAACTGGAGATCAGGGAGTGTGTGCACATTAAATAGAACTGGAGATCGGGGAGTGTGTGCACATTAAATAGAACTGGAGATCGGGGAGTGTGGGTACTTTAAATGGAACTGGAGGTCGGGGAGTGTGTGTACATTAAATAGAAGTGGAGATCGGGGAGTGTGTGTACATTAAATAGAAGTGGAGATCGGGGAGTGTGTGTACATTAAATAGAACTGGAGATCGGGGAGTGTGAGCACATTAAATAGAACTGGAGATCGGGGCGTGTGGATACATTAAATAGAACTGGAGATCGGGGAGTGTGTGTACATTAAATAGAACTGGAGATCGGGGAGTGTGTGTACATTAAATAGAACTGGAGATCGGGGAGTGTGTGTACATTAAATAGAACTGGAGATCGGGGAGTGCGTGTACATTAAATAGAACTGGAGATCGGGGAGTGTGGGCAGATTAAATAGAGCTGGAGATCGGGGAGTGTGTGTACATTAAATAGAACTGGAGATCGGGGCGTGTGGGTACATTAAATAGAACTGGAGATCAGGGAGTGTGTGCACATTAAATAGAACTGGAGATCGGGGAGTGTGTACATTTAATAGAACTGGCGATCGGGGAGTGTGTGTACATTAAATAGAACTGGAGATCGGGGAGTGTGGATACATTTAATAGAACTGGAGATCGCGGAGTGTGTGTATATTAAATAGAACTGGAGATCGGGGCGTGCGTGTACATTAAATAGAACTGGAGATCGGGGCGTGTTTACATTGAATAGAACTGGAGATCAGGGAGTGTGTGTACATTTACTAGAACTGGAGATCGGGGAGAGTGTGTACATTAAATAGAACTGGAGATCGGGGAGTGTGGATACATTAAATAGAACTGGAGATCGCGGAGTGTGTGTACATTAAATAGAGCTGGAGATCGGGGAGTGTGTGTGCATTAAATAGAACTGGAGATCGGGGAGTGTGTGTACATTAAATAGAACTGGAGATCGGGGAGTGTGTGTACATTAAATAGAACTGGAGATCGCGGAGTGTGTGTACGTTAAATAGAGCTGGAGATCGCGGAGTGTGAGTACATTAAATAGAACTGGAGTTCGGGGAGTGTGTGTACATTAAATAGAACTGGAGATCGGGGAGTGTGTACATTAAATAGAACTGGAGATCGCGGAGTGTGGGTACATTAACTAGAACGGGAGATCGGGGAGAGTGTGCATTAACTAGAACTGGATGTCGGGGAGTGTGTGTACCTTAAATAGAACTGGAGATCGGGGCGTGCTTACCTTGAATAGAACTGGAGATCAGGGAGTGTGTGCACATTAAATAGAACTGGAGATCGGGGAGTGTGGATACATTAAATAGAACTGGAGATCGCGGAGTGTGTGTACATTAAATAGAGCTGGAGATCGGGGAGTGTGTGTGCATTAAATAGAACTGGAGATCGGGGAGTGTGTGTACATTAAATAGAACTGGAGATCGGGGAGTGTGGATACATTGAATAGAACTGGACATCGCGGAGTGTGTGTACATTAAATAGAGCAGGAGATCGCGGAGTGTGTGTACATTAAATATAGCTGGAGATCGGGGAGTGTGTGTACATGAAATGGAACTGGCGATCGGGGAGTGTGTACATTAATTAGAACTGGAGATCGGGGAGTGTGTACATTAAATAGAACTGGAGATCAGGGAGTGTGTACATTAAATAGAACTGGAGATGAGGGAGTGCGGGTAAATTAAATCGAACTGGAGATCGGGGAGTGTGTGTACATTAAATTGAACTGGTAATCGGGGAGTGTGGGTACATTAAATAGAACTGGAGATCGGGGAGTGTGTGTACATTAAATACAAGTGGAGATCGGGGAGTGTGTGTACATTAAATAGAACTGGAGATCGCGGAGTGTTGGTACATTAAATAGAACTGGAGATCGGGGAGTGTGGGCTGATTAAATAGAACTGGAGATCGGGGAGTGCATGTACATTAAATAGAACTGGAGATCGGGGAGTGTGGGCAGATTAAATAGAGCTGGAGATCGGGGAGTGCGTGTACATTAAATAGAACTGGAGATCGCGGAGTGTGGGTACATTAAATGGAGCTGGAGATCGGGGAGTGTGTGTACATTAAATAGAACTGGAGATTGGGGCGTGTGGGTACATTAAATAGAACTGGAGATCAGGGAGTGTGGGTACATTAAATGGAGCTGGAGATGGGGGAGTGTGTGTACATTAAAAAGAACTGGAGATCGGGGCGTGTGGGTACATTAAATAGAACTGGAGATCAGGGAGTGTGTGCACATTAAATAGAACTGGAGATCGGGGAGTGTGTGTACATTTAATAGAACTGGCGATCGGGGAGTGTGTGTACATTAAATAGAACTGGAGATCGGGGAGTGTGGATACATTTAATAGAACTGGAGATCGCGGAGTGTGTGTATATTAAATAGAACTGGAGATCGGGGCGTGCGTGTACATTAAATAGAACTGGAGATCGGGGCGTGTTTACATTGAATAGAACTGGAGATCAGGGAGTGTGTGTACATTTACTAGAACTGGAGATCGGGGAGAGTGTGTACATTAAATAGAACTGGAGATCGGGGAGTGTGGATACATTAAATAGAACTGGAGATCGCGGAGTGTGTGTACATTAAATAGAGCTGGAGATCGGGGAGTGTGTGTGCATTAAATAGAACTGGAGATCGGGGAGTGTGTGTACATTAAATAGAACTGGAGATCGGGGAGTGTGTGTACATTAAATAGAACTGGAGATCGCGGAGTGTGTGTACATTAAATAGAGCTGGAGATCGCGGAGTGTGAGTACATTAAATAGAACTGGAGTTCGGGGAGTGTGTGTACATTAAATAGAACTGGAGATCGGGGAGTGTGTACATTAAATAGAACTGGAGATCGCGGAGTGTGGGTACATTAACTAGAACGGGAGATCGGGGAGAGTGTGCATTAACTAGAACTGGATGTCGGGGAGTGTGTGTACCTTAAATAGAACTGGAGATCGGGGCGTGCTTACCTTGAATAGAACTGGAGATCAGGGAGTGTGTGCACATTAAATAGAACTGGAGATCGGGGAGTGTGGATACATTAAATAGAACTGGAGATCGCGGAGTGTGTGTACATTAAATAGAGCTGGAGATCGGGGAGTGTGTGTGCATTAAATAGAACTGGAGATCGGGGAGTGTGTGTACATTAAATAGAACTGGAGATCGGGGAGTGTGGATACATTGAATAGAACTGGAGATCGCGGAGTGTGTGTACATTAAATAGAGCAGGAGATCGCGGAGTGTGTGTACATTAAATATAGCTGGAGATCGGGGAGTGTGTGTACATGAAATGGAACTGGCGATCGGGGAGTGTGTACATTAATTAGAACTGGAGATCGGGGAGTGTGTACATTAAATAGAACTGGAGATCAGGGAGTGTGTACATTAAATAGAACTGGAGATGAGGGAGTGCGGGTAAATTAAATCGAACTGGAGATCGGGGAGTGTGTGTACATTAAATTGAACTGGTAATTGGGGAGTGTGGGTACATTAAATAGAACTGGAGATCGGGGAGTGTGTGTACATTAAATACAAGTGGAGATCGGGGAGTGTGTGTACATTAAATAGAACTGGAGATCGCGGAGTGTTGGTACATTAAATAGAACTGGAGATCGGGGAGTGTGGGCTGATTAAATAGAACTGGAGATCGGGGAGTGCGTGTACATTAAATAGAACTGGAGATCGGGGAGTGTGGGCAGATTAAATAGAGCTGGATATCGGGGAGTGTGTGTACATTAAATAGAACTGGAGATCGCGGAGTGTGGGTACATTAAATGGAGCTGGAGATCGGGGAGTGTGTGTACATTAAATAGAACTGGAGATTGGGGCGTGTGGGTACATTAAATAGAACTGGAGATCAGGGAGTGTGTGCACATTGAATAGAACTGGAGATCGGGGAGTGTGTGTACATTTAATAGAACTGGCGATCGGGGAGTGTGTGTACATTAAATAGAACTGGAGATCGGGGAGTGTGGATACATTTAATAGAACTGGAGATCGGGGCGTGTTTACATTGAATAGAACTGGAGATCAGGGAGTGTGTGTACATTTACTAGAACTGGAGATCGGGAAGTGTGTGTACATTAAATAGAACTGGAGATCGGGGAGTGTGGATACATTAAATAGAACTGGAGATCGCGGAGTGTGTGTACATTAAATAGAGCTGGAGATCGGGGAGTGTGTGTGCATTAAATAGAACTGGAGATCGGGGAGTGTGTGTACATTAAATAGGAGTGGTTTTCGGGGAGTGTCTGTGCATTAAATAGAACTGGAGATCGGGGAGTGTGTGTACATTAAATAGAACTGGAGATCGGGGAGTGTGTGTACATTAAATAGAACTGGAGATCGCGGAGTGTGTGTACATTAAATGGAGCTGGAGATCGCGGAGTGTGAGTACATTAAATAGAACTGGAGTTCGGGGAGTGTGTGTACATTAAATAGAACTGGAGATCGGGGAGTGTGTACATTAAATAGAACTGGAGATCGCGGAGTGTGGGTACATTAACTAGAACGGGAGATCGGGGAGTGTGTGCATTAACTAGAACTGGATGTCGGGGAGTGTGTGTACCTTAAATAGAACTGGAGATCGGGGCGTGCTTACCTTGAATAGAACTGGAGATCAGGGAGTGTGTGCACATTAAATAGAACTGGAGATCGGGGAGTGTGTGTACATTAAATAGAACTGGAGATCGGGGAGTGTGTTTACATTAAATGGAACTGGAGATCAGGGAGTGTGTGTACATTAAATAGAACTGGAGATCGGGGAGTGTGGACATTAAATAGAACTGGAGATTGGGGAGTGTGGGTACTTTAAATGGAACTGGAGATCGGGGAGTGTGGGTACATTAAATAGAACTGAAGATCGGGGAGTGTGTGTACATTAAATAGAAGTGGAGATCGGGGAGTGTGTGTACATTAAATAGAACTGGAGATCGGGGAGTGTGAGCACATTAAATAGAACTGGAGTTCGGGGCGTGTGGATACATTAAATAGGACTGGAGATCGGGGAGTGTGTGTACATTAAATAGAACTGGAGATCGGGGAGTGTGTGTACATTAAATAGAACTGGAGATCGGGGAGTGTGTGTACATTAAATAGAAATGAAGATCGGGGAGTGCGTGTACATTAAATAGAACTGGAGTACGGGGAGTGTGGGCAGATTAAATAGAGCTGGAGATCGGGGAGTGTGTGTACATTAAATAGAACTGGAGATCGCGGAGTATGGGTACATTAAATAGAGCTGGAGATCGGGGAGTGTGTGTACATTAAATAGAACTGGAGATCGGGGCGTGTGGGTACATTAAATAGAACTGGAGATCAGGGAGTGTGTGCACATTAAATAGAACTGGAGATCGGGGAGTGTGGATACATTTAATAGAACTGGAGATCGCGGAGTGTGTGTATATTAAATAGAACTGGAGATCGGGGCGTGCGGGTACATTAAATAGAACTGGAGATCGGGGTGTGTTTACATTGAATAGAACTGGAGATCAGGGAGTGTGTGTACATTTACTAGAACTGGAGATCGGGGAGTGTGTGTACATTAAATAGAACTGGAGATCGGGGAGTGTGGATACATTAAATAGAACTGGAGATCGCGGAGTGTGTGTACATTAAATAGAGCTGTAGATCGGGGAGTGTGTGTGCATTAAATAGAACTGGAGATCGGGGAGTGTGTGTACATTAAATAGGAGTGGTTTTCGGGGAGTGTCTGTGCATTAAATAGAACTGGAGATCGGGGAGTGTGTGTACATTAAATAGAACTGGAGATCGGGGAGTGTGTGTACATTAAATAGAACTGGAGATCGCGGAGTGTGTGTACATTAAATAGAGCTGGAGATCGGGGAGTGTGTGTACATTAAATAGAACTGGAGATCGGGGAGTGTGTGTACATTAAATAGAAGTGGTTTTCGGGGAGTGTCTGTAGATTAAATAGAACTGGAGATCGGGGATTTTGGGTACATTAAATGCAACTGGAGATCGGGGAATGTGTGTACATTAAATAGAACTGGAGATCGGCGAGTGTGGGTACATTAAATAGAACTGGAGATCGGGGAGTGTGTGTACATTAAATAGAACTGTAGATCGGGGAGTGTGTGTACATTAAATAGAACTGGAGATCGGGGAGTGTGTGTACATTACATAGAACTGGAGATCGGGGAGTGTGTGTACCTTAAATAGAACTGGAGATCGGGGAGTGTGTGTAAATTAAATAGAACTGGAGATCGGGGTGTGTGTGTACATTAAATAGAAGTGGTTTTCTGGGAGTGTCTGTAAATTAAATAGAACTGGAGATCTGGGAGTGTGTGTACATTAAATAGAACTGAAGATCGGGGAGTGTGGATACATTGAATAGAACTGGAGATCGCGGAGTGTGTCTACATTAAATAGAGCAGGAGGGCAGCACGGTGGCATAGTGGTTAGCACTGTTGCCTCACAGCGCCAGGGACCCGGGTTCGAATCCGGCCTCGGGTGACTGTCTGTGTGGA
The DNA here is from genome assembly GCF_052327205.1 of Somniosus microcephalus. Classification (NCBI taxonomy): domain Eukaryota; kingdom Metazoa; phylum Chordata; class Chondrichthyes; order Squaliformes; family Somniosidae; genus Somniosus; species Somniosus microcephalus. Next base: position 98,895 of record NW_028225806.1, on the reverse strand, counting down.
GTTTGCACATTCTCCCCGTGTTTGCGTGGGTTTCCTACGGGTGCTCCGGTTTCCTCCCACAGTCCAAAGATGTGCGAGTTTGGTTGATTGGCTATGATAAATTGACCCTTAGTGTTAGGGGGATTAAATACGTGGGGTTACGGGGATATGTGTTGGTGTAGGGATTACGGGGATCGGGTGGGATATGTGTCGGTGCAGGCTCGATGGGCCGAAATGGCCTCTATCTGCACTGTGGGGTTTCTGTGATTCTGTGATTCTGTGATCGCGGAGTGTGTGTCCATTAAATAGAACTGGAGATCGGGGAGTGTGGATACATTGAATAGAACTGGAGATCGCGGAGTGTGTGTACATTAAATGGAGCAGGAGATCGCGGAGTGTGTGTACATTAAATATAGCTGGAGATCGGGGAGTGTGTGTACATGAAATAGAACTGGCGATCGGGGAGTGTGTACATTAATTAGAACTGGAGATCGGGGAGTGTGTACATTAAATAGAACTGGAGATCAGGGAGTGTGTACATTAAATAGAACTGGAGATGAGGGAGTGCGGGTAAATTAAATCGAACTGGAGATCGGGGAGTGTGTGTAAATTAAATACAAGTGGAGATCGGGGAGTGTGTGTACATTAAATAGAACTGGAGATCGCGGAGTGTTGGTACATTAAATAGAACTGGAGATCGGGGAGTGTGGGCTGATTAAATAGAACTGGAGATCGGGGAGTGTGTGTACATTAAATTGAACTGGAGATCGGGGAGTGTGGGCAGATTAAATAGAGCTGGAGATCGGCGAGTGTGTGTACATTAAATACAAGTGGAGATCGGGGAGTGTGTGTACATTAAATAGAACTGGAGATCGCGGAGTGTTGGTACATTAAATAGAACTGGAGATCGGGGAGTGTGGGCTGATTAAATAGAACTGGAGATCGGGGAGTGTGTGTACCTTAAATAGAACTGGAGATCGGGGAGTGTGTGTACATTAAATAGAACTGGAGATCGGGGAGTGTGTACATTAAATAGAACTGGAGATGGCGGAGTGTGGGTACATTAACTAGAACGGGAGATCGGGGAGTGTGTGCATTAACTAGAACTGGAGATCGGGGAGTGTGTACATTAAATAGAACTGGAGATCAGGGAGTGTGTACATTAAATAGAACTGGAGATGAGGGAGTGCGGGTAAATTAAATCGAACTGGAGATCGGGGAGTGTGTGTAAATTAAATACAAGTGGAGATCGGGGAGTGTGTGTACATTAAATAGAACTGGAGATCGCGGAGTGTTGGTACATTAAATAGAACTGGAGATCGGGGAGTGTGGGCTGATTAAATAGAACTGGAGATCGGGGAGTGTGTGTACATTAAATAGAACTGGAGATCGGGGAGTGTGGGCAGATTAAATAGAGCTGGAGATCGGCGAGTGTGTGTACATTAAATATAAGTGGAGATCGGGGAGTGTGTGTACATTAAAAGAACTGGAAATCGGGCAGTGAGGGTACATTAAATTGAACTGGAGATCGGGGAGTGTTGGTACATTAAATAGAACTGGAGATCGGGGAGTGTGCACATTAAATAGAACTGGAGATCGGTGAGTGTGGGTACATTAAATAGAACTGGAGATCGGGGAGTGTGTGTATATTAAATAGAACTGGAGATCGGGGAGTGCGTACATTAAATAGAATTGGAGATCAGGGAGTGTGTATACATTAAATAGAACTGGAGAGCGGGGAGTGTGTATACATTAAATAGAACTGGAGATCAGGGAGTGTGTGTACATTAAATAGAACTGGAGATCGGGGAGTGCGTAAATTAAATAGAACTGGAGATCAGGGAGTGTGTGTACATTAAATAGAACTGGAGATAGGGGAGTGTGTGTACATTTAATAAAACTGGAGATCGGGGAGTGTGTGCACATTAAATAGAACTGGAGATCGGCGAGTGTGTGTTTACATTAAATAGAACTGGAGATCGGGGAGTGTGTGTACATTAAATAGAACTGGAGATCGGGGAGTGTGTGTACATTAAATAGAACTGGAGATCAGGGAGTGTGTGTACCTTAAATTGAACTGGAGATCGGGGAGTGTGTGTACATTAAATAGAACTGGAGATCGTGGAGTGTGTGTACATAAAAAAATAGAACTGGAGATCGGGGAGTGTGTGTACCTTAAATAGAACTGGAGATCGGGGAGTGTGTGTACATTAAATAGAACTGGAGATCGGGGAGTGTGTACATTAAATAGAACTGGAGATGGCGGAGTGTGGGTACATTAACTAGAACGGGAGATCGGGGAGTGTGTGCATTAACTAGAACTGGATGTCGGGGAGTGTGTGTACCTTCAATAGAACTGGAGATCGGGGTGTGCTTACCTTGAATAGAACTGGAGATCAGGGAGTGTGTGCACATTAAATAGAACTGGAGATCGGGGAGTGTGTGTACATTAAATAGAACTGGAGAGCGGGGAGTGTGTTTACATTAAATAGAACTGGAGATCAGGGAGTGTGTGTACATTAAATAGAACTGGAGATCGGGGAGTGTGTACATTAAATAGAACTGGAGATCGGGGAGTGTGGGTACTTTAAATGGAACTGGAGATCGGGGAGTGTGAGCACATTAAATAGAACTGGAGATCGGGGAGTGTGTGTACATTAAATAGAACTGGAGATCGGGGCGTGTGGATACATTAAATAGAACTGGAGATCGGGGAGTGTGTGTACATTTAATAGAACTGGAGATCGGGGAGTGTGTGTACATTAAATAGAACTGGAGATCGGGGAGTGCGTGTACATTAAATCGAACTGGAGATCGGGGAGTGTGGGCAGATTAAATAGAGCTGGAGATCGGGGAGTGTGTGTACATTAAATAGAACTGGAGATCGCGGAGTGTGGGTACATTAAATAGAACTGGAGATCGGGGAGTGTGTGTACATTGAATAGAACTGGAGATCGGGGCGTGTGGGTACATTAAATAGAACTGGAGATCGCGGAGTGTGGGTACATTAAATAGAACTGGAGGTCGGGGATTGTGTGTACATTAAATAGAACTGTAGATCGGGGAGTGTGTGTACATTAAATAGAACTGGAGATCGGGGTGTGTGTGTACATTAAATAGAACTGGAGATCGGGGAGTGTGTGTTCCTTCAATAGAACTGGAAATCGGGGAGTGTGTGTAAATTAAATAGAACTGGAGATCGGGGAGTGTGTGTACATTAAATAGAAGTGGTTTTCTGGGAGTATCTGTACATTAAATAGAACTGGAGATCGGGGAGTGTGTGTACATTAAATAGAACTGAAGATCGGGGAGTGTGGATACATTGAATTGAACTGGAGATCGCGGAGTGTGTCTACATTAAATAGAGCAGGAGATCGCGGAGTGTGTGTACATTAAATATAGCTGGAGATCGGGGAGTGTGTGTACATGAAATAGAACTGGCGATCGGGGAATGTGTTTACATTAAATACAACTGGAGATCAGGGAGTGTGTGTACATTAAATAGAACTGGAGATCGGGGAGTGTGTACATTAAATAGAACTGGAGATCGGGGAGTGTGGGTACTTTAAATGGAACTGGAGATCGGGGAGTGTGAGCACATTAAATAGAACTGGAGATCGGGGAGTGTGTGTACATTAAATAGAACTGGAGATCGGGGCGTGTGGATACATTAAATAGAACTGGAGATCGGGGAGTGTGTGTACATTTAATAGAACTGGAGATCGGGGAGTGTGTGTACATTAAATAGAACTGGAGATCGGGGAGTGCGTGTACATTAAATCGAACTGGAGATCGGGGAGTGTGGGCAGATTAAATAGAGCTGGAGATCGGGGAGTGTGTGTACATTAAATAGAACTGGAGATCGCGGAGTGTGGGTACATTAAATAGAACTGGAGATCGGGGAGTGTGTGTACATTGAATAGAACTGGAGATCGGGGCGTGTGGGTACATTAAATAGAACTGGAGATCGCGGAGTGTGGGTACATTAAATAGAACTGGAGGTCGGGGATTGTGTGTACATTAAATAGAACTGTAGATCGGGGAGTGTGTGTACATTAAATAGAACTGGAGATCGGGGTGTGTGTGTACATTAAATAGAACTGGAGATCGGGGAGTGTGTGTTCCTTCAATAGAACTGGAGATCGGGGAGTGTGTGTAAATTAAATAGAACTGGAGATCGGGGAGTGTGTGTACATTAAATAGAAGTGGTTTTCTGGGAGTGTCTGTACATTAAATAGAACTGGAGATCGGGGAGTGTGTGTACATTAAATAGAACTGAAGATCGGGGAGTGTGGATACATTGAATTGAACTGGAGATCGCGGAGTGTGTCTACATTAAATAGAGCAGGAGATCGCGGAGTGTGTGTCCATTAAATAGAACTGGAGATCGGGGAGTGTGGATACATTGAATAGAACTGGAGATCGCGGAGTGTGTGTACATTAAATAGAGCAGGAGATCGCGGAGTGTGTGTACATTAAATATAGCTGGAGATCGGGGAGTGTGTGTACATGAAATAGAACTGGCGATCGGGGAGTGTGTACATTAATTAGAACTGGAGATCGGGGAGTGTGTACATTAAATAGAACTGGAGATCAGGGAGTGTGTACATTAAATAGAACTGGAGATGAGGGAGTGCGGGTAAATTAAATCGAACTGGAGATCGGGGAGTGTGTGTACATTAAATTGAACTGGCAATCGAGGAGTGTGGGTACATTAAATAGAACTGGAGATCGCGGAGTGTTGGTATATTAAATAGAACTGGAGATCGGGGAGTGTGGGCTGATTAAATAGAACTGGAGATCGGGGAGTGTGTGTACATTAAATAGAACTGGAGATCGGGGAGTGTGGGCAGATTAAATAGAGCTGGAGATCGGCGAGTGTGTGTACATTAAATATAAGTGGAGATCGGGGAGTGTGTGTACATTAAATAGAACTGGAGATCAGGGAGTGCGTGTACATTAAATAGAACTGGAGATCGGGGAGTGTGGGCAGATTAAATAGAACTGGAGATCGCGGAGTGTGGGTACATTAAATGGAGCTGGAGATCGGGGAGTGTGTGTACATTAAATCGAACTGGAGATTGGGGCGTGTGGGTACATTAAATAGAACTGGAGATCAGGGAGTGTGTGCACATTAAATAGAACTGGAGATCGGGGAGTGTGTGTACATTTAATAGAACTGGCGATCGGGGAGTGTGTGTACATTAAATAGAACTGGAGATCGGGGAGTGTGGATACATTTAATAGAACTGGAGATCGCGGAGTGTGTGTATATTAAATAGAACTGGAGATCGGGGCGTGCGTGTACATTAAATAGAACTGGAGATCGGGGCGTGTTTACATTGAATAGAACTGGAGATCAGGGAGTGTGTGTACATTTACTAGAACTGGAGATCGGGGAGTGTGTGCACATTAAATAGAACTGGAGATCGGGGAGTGTGGATACATTAAATAGAACTGGAGATCGCGGAGTGTGTGTACATTAAATAGAGCTGGAGATCGGGGAGTGTGTGTGCATTAAATAGAACTGGAGATCGGGGAGTGTGTGTACATTAAATAGGAGTGGTTTTCGGGGTGTGTCTGTGCATTAAATAGAACTGGAGATCGGGGAGTGTGTGTAAATTAAATAGAACTGGAGATCGGGGAGTGTGTGTACATTAAATAGAACTGGAGATCGCGGAGTGTGTGTACATTAAATAGAGCTGGAGATCGCGGAGTGTGAGTACATTAAATAGAACTGGAGTTCGGGGAGTGTGTGTAAATTAAATAGAACTGGAGATCGGGGAGTGTGCACATTAAATAGAACTGGAGATCGCGGAGTGTGGGTACATTAACTACAACGGGAGTTCGGGGAGTGTGTGCAGTAACTAGAACTGGATGTCGGGGAGTGTGTGTACCTTAAATAGAACTGGAGATCGGGGCGTGCTTACCTTAAATAGAACTGGAGATCAGGGAGTGTGTGCACATTAAATAGAACTGGAGATCAGGGAGTGTGTGTACATTAAATAGAACTGGAGATCGGGGAGTGTGGACATTAAATAGAACTGGAGATCGGGGAGTGTGGGTACTTTAAATGGAACTGGAGATCGGGGAGTGTGGGTACATTAAATAGAACTGAAGATTGGGGAGTGTGTGTACATTAAATAGAAGTGGAGATCGGGGAGTGTGTGTACATTAAATAGAACTGGAGATCGGGGAGTGTGAGCACATTAAATAGAACTGGAGTTCGGGGCATGTGGATACATTAAATAGGACTGGAGATCGGGGAGTGTGTGTACATTAAATAGAACTGGAGATCGGGGAGTGTGTGTACATTAAATAGAAGTGGAGATCGGGGTGTGTGTGTACATTAAATAGAACTGGAGATCGGGGAGTTCGTGTACATTAAATAGAACTGGAGATCGGGGAGTGTGGGCAGATTAAATAGAGCTGGAGATCGGGGAGTGTGTGTACATTAAATAGAACTGGAGATCGCGGAGTGTGTGTACATTAAATAGAACTGGAGATCGGGGAGTGTGAGCGCATTAAATAGAACTGGAGATCGGGGCGTGTGGATACATTAAATAGAACTGGAGATCGGGGAGTGTGTGTACATTAAATAGAACTGGAGATCGGGGAGTGTGTGTACATTAAATAGAACTGGAGATCGGGGAGTGTGTGTACATTAAATAGAACTGGAGATCGGGGAGTGCGTGTACATTAAATAGAACTGGAGATCGGGGAGTGTGGGCAGATTAAATAGAGCTGGAGATCGGGGAGTGTGTGTACATTAAATAGAACTGGAGATCGCGGAGTGTGGGTACATTAAATGGAGCTGGAGATGGGGGAGTGTGTGTACATTAAAAAGAACTGGAGATCGGGGCGTGTGGGTACATTAAATAGAACTGGAGATCAGGGAGTGTGTGCACATTAAATAGAACTGGAGATCGGGGAGTGTGTGTACATTTAATAGAACTGGCGATCGGGGAGTGTGTGTACATTAAATAGAACTGGAGATCGGGGAGTGTGGATACATTTAATAGAACTGGAGATCGCGGAGTGTGTGTATATTAAATAGAACTGGAGATCGGGGCGTGCGTGTACATTAAATAGAACTGGAGATCGGGGCGTGTTTACATTGAATAGAACTGGAGATCAGGGAGTGTGTGTACATTTACTAGAACTGGAGATCGGGGAGTGTGTGTACATTAAATAGAACTGGAGATCGGGGAGTGTGGATACATTAAATAGAACTGGAGATCGCGGAGTGTGTGTACATTAAATAGAGCTGGAGATCGGGGAGTGTGTGTGCATTAAATAGAACTGGAGATCGGGGAGTGTGTGTACATTAAATAGAACTGGAGATCGGGGAGAGTGTACACATTAAATAGAACTGGAGATCGCGGAGTGTGTGTACATTAAATAGAGCTGGAGATCGCGGAGTGTGAGTACATTAAATAGAACTGGAGTTCGGGGAGTGTGTGTACATTAAATAGAACTGGAGATCGGGGAGTGTGTACATTAAATAGAACTGGAGATCGCGGAGTGTGGGTACATTAACTAGAACGGGAGATCGGGGAGAGTGTGCATTAACTAGAACTGGATGTCGGGGAGTGTGTGTACCTTAAATAGAACTGGAGATCGGGGCGTGCTTACCTTGAATAGAACTGGAGATCAGGGAGTGTGTGCACATTAAATAGAACTGGAGATCGGGGAGTGTGTGTACATTAAATAGAACTGGAGATCGGGGAGTGTGTTTACATTAAATGGATCTGGAGATCAGGGAGTGTGTGTACATGAAATAGAACTGGAGATCGGGGAATGTGGACATTAAATAGAACTGGAGATCGGGGAGTGTGGGTACTTTAAATGGAACTGGAGATTGGGGAGTGTGGGTACATTAAATAGAACTGAAGATTGGGGAGTGTGTGTACATTAAATAGAAGTGGAGATCGGGGAGTGTGTGTACATTAAATAGAACTGGAGATCGGGGAGTGTGAGCACATTAAATAGAACTGGAGATCGGGGAGTGTGTGTACATTAAATAGAACTGGAGATCGGGGAGTGTGTGTACATTAAATAGAACTGGAGATCGGGGAGTGTGTGTACATTAAATAGAACTGGAGATCGGGGAGTTCGTGTACATTAAATAGAACTGGAGATCGGGGAGTGTGGGCAGATTAAATAGAGCTGGAGATCGGGGAGTGTGTGTACATTAAATAGAACTGGAGATCGCGGAGTGTGTGTACATTAAATAGAACTGGAGATCGGGGAGTGTGAGCACATTAAATAGAACTGGAGATCGGGGCGTGTGGATACATTAAATAGAACTGGAGATCGGGGAGTGTGTGTACATTAAATAGAACTGGAGATCGGGGAGTGTGTGTACATTAAATAGAACTGGAGATCGGGGAGTGTGTGTACATTAAATAGAACTGGAGATCGGGGAGTGCGTGTACATTAAATAGAACTGGAGATCGGGGAGTGTGGGCAGATTAAATAGAGCTGGAGATCGGGCAGTGTGTGTACATTAAATAGAACTGGAGATCGGGGAGTGTGTGTACATTAAACAGAACTGGAGATCGGGGAGTGTGTGTGCATTTAATAAAGCTGGAGATCGGGGAGTGTGTGTGCATTAAATAGAACTGGAGACCGGGGAGTGTGTGTACATTAAATAGAATTGGGATCGGGGAGTGTGTGTACATTAATAAGAACTGGAGATCGGGGAGTCTGTGTACATTAAATAGAACTGGAGATCGCGGCGTGTGGGTACATTAAGTAGAACTGGATGTCGGGGAGTGTGAACATTAAATAGAACTGGAGAGCGGGGAGTGTGTGTACATTAAATAGAACTGGAGATCGGAGAGTGTGTGCACTTTAAATAGAACTGGAGAGCGGGGAGTGTGTGTACATTAAATGGAACTGCAGTTCGGGGAGCGTGTACATTAAATAGAACTGGAGTTCAGGAGTGTGTGTACATTAAGGAGAACTGGAGATCGGGGCAGGTGTGTACATTAAATAGAACTGGAGATCGGGGCGTGTGTGTACATTAAATAGAACTGGAGATCGGGGATTGTATGTACATTAAATAGAGCTGGAGATCGGGAGTGTGTGTACATTAAATAGAACTGGAGATCGGGGAGTGTGTGTACATTAAATACAACTGCAGTTCGAGGAGTGTGTGTACATTAAATAGAACCGGAGATCGGGGAGTGTGTGTACATGAAATAGAACTGGAGATCGGGGAGTGTGTGTACATTAAATAGAACTGGAGATCGGGGAGTGTGTGTACATTAAATGGAACTGGAGATCGGGGAGTGTGTGTACATTAAATGGAACTGGAGATCAGTGAGTGTGTGTACATTAAATAGAACTGGAGATCGGGGAGTGTGGGTACATTAAATAGAACTGGAGTTCGGGGAGTGTGTGTACATTAAATAGAACTGGAGATCGGGAGAATGTGTACATTAAATAGAACTGGAGATCGGGGAGTGTGGATACATTAAATAGAACTGGAGATCAGGGAGTGTGGGTATGTTAAATCGAACTGGAGATAGGGGAGGGTGTACATTAAATAGAACGGGAGAACACGGAGTGTGTTTACATGAAATAGAACTGGAGATCTGGGAGTGTGTGTACATTAAACTGAACTGGAGATCGGGGAGTGTGTGTACATGAAATTGAAGTGGAGATCGGGGAGTGTGGGTACGTTAAATAGAACTGGAGATCGGGGAGAGTGGGTACATTAAATAGAATTGGAGATCGTGCAGTGTGTGTACATTAAATAGAACTGGAGATCGGGGAGTGTGTGTACATTAAATAGGCCTGGAGATCGGGGAGTGTGTGTACATTAAATAGGACTGGAGTTCGGGGAGTGTGTGTACATTAAATAGAACAGGAGATCGGGGAGTGTGTGTACATTAAATAGAACTGGAGATCGGGGAGTGTGTGTCCATTAAATGGAACTGGAGATCGGGGAGTGTGTGCACATTAAATAGAACTGGAGATCGGGGAGTGTGTGTACATTAAATAGAACTGGAGATTGCGGAGTGTGGGTATATTAACTAGAACTGGAGATCGGGGAGTGTGGGTACATTAACTAGAACTGGAGATCGGGGAGTGTGGGTATATTAACTAGAACTGGAGATTGGGGAGTGTGTTTACATTAAATAGAACTGGAGATCGGGGAGTGTGTGTACATTAAAAGAACTGGAGATAGGGGAGTGTGTACATTAAATAGAACAGGAGATCGCGGACTGTGGGTACATTAACTAGAACTGGAGATCGGGGAGAGAGTGTACATTAAATAGAGCTGGAGATCGGGGAGTGTGTGTACATTGAATAGAACTGGAGATGGGGGAGTGTGTGTACATTAAATAGAACTGGAGACCGGGGTGTGTGTGTACATTAAATAGAACTGGAGATCGGGGAGTGTGGGTACGTCAAATAGTACTGGAGATCGGGGCAGGTGTGTACATTAAATAGAACTGGAGATCGGGGAGTGTGTGTGCATTAAATAGAACTGGAGATCGGGGAGTGTGTGTACATGAAATGGAACTGGAGATCGGGGAGTGTGGCTACATTAAATAGAACTGGAGTTCGGGGAGTGTGTGTACATTAAATAGAACTGGAGATCGGGGAGTGTGTGTACATTGAATAGAACTGGAGATGGGGGAGTGTGTGTACATTAAATAGAACTGGAGACCGGGGAGTGTGTGTACATTAAATAGAACTGGAGATCGGGGAGTGTGGGTACGTTAAATCGAACTGGAGATCGGGGAGGGTGTACATTAAATAGAACTGGAGAACACGGAGTGTGTTTACATGAAATAGAACTGGAGATCTGGGAGTGTGTGTACATTAAACTGAACTGGAGATCGGGGAGTGTGTGTACATGAAATTGAAGTGGAGATCGGGGAGTGTGGGTACGTTCAAAAGAACTGGAGATCGGGGAGAGTGGGTACATTAAATAGAATTGGAGATCGTGCAGTGTGTGTACATTAAATAGAACTGGAGATCGGGGAGTGTGTGTACATTAAATAGGCCTGGAGATCGGGGAGTGTGTGTACATTAAATAGAACTGGAGATCGGGGAGTGTGTGTACATTAAATAGGCCTGGAGATCGGGGAGTGTGTGTACATTAAATAGAGCTGGAGATCGGGGAGTGCGTGTACATTAAATAGAACTGGAGATCGGGGAGTGTGTGTACATTAAATAGAACTGGAGATCGGGGAATGTGTGTACATTAAATAGAACTGGAGATCGGGGAGTGTGTGTACATTAAATAGAGCTGGAGATCGGGGAGTGCGTGTACATTAAATAGAACTGGAGATCGGGGAGTGTGTGTACATTAAATAGAACTGGAGATCGGGGAGTGTGTGTCCATTAAATGGAACTGGAGATCGGGGAGTGTGTGTACATTAAATAGAACTGGAGATCGGGGAGTGTGTGTACATTAAATAGAACTGGAGATTGCGGAGTGTGGGTATATTAACTAGAACTGGAGATCGGGGAGTGTGGGTACATTAACTAGAATTGGAGATCGTGCAGTGTGTGTACATTAAATAGAACTGGAGATCGGGGAGTGTGTGTACATTAAATAGGCCTGGAGATCGGGGAGTGTGTGTACATTAAATAGAGCTGGAGATCGGGGAGTGCGTGTACATTAAATAGAACTGGAGATCGGGGAGTGTGTGTACATTAAATAGAACTGGAGATCGGGGAGTGTGTGTCCATTAAATGGAACTGGAGATCGGGGAGTGTGTGTACATTAAATAGAACTGGAGATCGGGGAGTGTGTGTACATTAAATAGAACTGGAGATTGCGGAGTGTGGGTATATTAACTAGAACTGGAGATCGGGGAGTGTGGGTACATTAACTAGAACTGGAGATCGGGGAGTGTGGGTATATTAACTAGAACTGGAGATAGGGGAGTGTGTGTACATTAAATAGAACTGGAGATCGGGGAGTGTGGGTACGTTAAATAGTACTGGAGATCGGGGAGTGTGTGTACATTAAATAGAACTGGAGATCGCGGTGCGTGTGTACATTAAATAGAACTGGAGATTGGGGAGTGTGTTTACATTAAATAGAACTGGAGATCGGGGAGTGTGTGTACATTAAATAGAACTGGAGATAGGGGAGTGTGTTTACATTAAATAGAACTGGAGATCGGGGAGTGTGTGTACATTAAATAGAACTGGAGATAGGGGAGTGTGTACATTAAATAGAACAGGAGATCGCGGACTGTGGGTACATTAACTAGAACTGGAGATCGGGGAGAGAGTGTACATTAAATAGAGCTGGAGATCGGGGAGTGTGTGTACATTGAATAGAACTGGAGATGGGGGAGTGTGTGTACATTAAATAGAACTGGAGACCGGGGTGTGTGTGTACATTAAATAGAACTGGAGATCGGGGAGTGTGGGTACGTTAAATAGTACTGGAGATCGGGGCAGGTGTGTACATTAAATAGAACTGGAGATCGGGGAGTGTGTGTGCATTAAATAGAACTGGAGATCGGGGAGTGTGTGTACATGAAATGGAACTGGAGATCGGGGAGTGTGGCTACATTAAATAGAACTGGAGTTCGGGGAGTGTGTGTACATTAAATAGAACTGGAGATCGGGGAGTGTGTGTACATTGAATAGAACTGGAGATGGGGGAGTGTGTGTACATTAAATAGAACTGGAGACCGGGGAGTGTGTGTACATTAAATAGAACTGGAGATCGGGGAGTGTGGGTACGTTAAATCGAACTGGAGATCGGGGAGGGTGTACATTAAATAGAACTGGAGAACACGGAGTGTGTTTACATGAAATAGAACTGGAGATCTGGGAGTGTGTGTACATTAAACTGAACTGGAGATCGGGGAGTGTGTGTACATGAAATTGAAGTGGAGATCGGGGAGTGTGGGTACGTTCAAAAGAACTGGAGATCGGGGAGAGTGGGTACATTAAATAGAATTGGAGATCGTGCAGTGTGTGTACATTAAATAGAACTGGAGATCGGGGAGTGTGTGTACATTAAATAGGCCTGGAGATCGGGGAGTGTGTGTACATTAAATAGAACTGGAGATCGGGGAGTGTGTGTACATTAAATAGGCCTGGAGATCGGGGAGTGTGTGTACATTAAATAGAGCTGGAGATCGGGGAGTGCGTGTACATTAAATAGAACTGGAGATCGGGGAGTGTGTGTACATTAAATAGAACTGGAGATCGGGGAATGTGTGTACATTAAATAGAACTGGAGATCGGGGAGTGTGTGTACATTAAATAGAGCTGGAGATCGGGGAGTGCGTGTACATTAAATAGAACTGGAGATCGGGGAGTGTGTGTACATTAAATAGAACTGGAGATCGGGGAGTGTGTGTCCATTAAATGGAACTGGAGATCGGGGAGTGTGTGTACATTAAATAGAACTGGAGATCGGGGAGTGTGTGTACATTAAATAGAACTGGAGATTGCGGAGTGTGGGTATATTAACTAGAACTGGAGATCGGGGAGTGTGGGTACATTAACTAGAACTGGAGATCGGGGAGTGTGGGTACATTAACTAGAATTGGAGATCGTGCAGTGTGTGTACATTAAATAGAACTGGAGATCGGGGAGTGTGTGTACATTAAATAGGCCTGGAGATCGGGGAGTGTGTGTACATTAAATAGAGCTGGAGATCGGGGAGTGCGTGTACATTAAATAGAACTGGAGATCGGGGAGTGTGTGTACATTAAATAGAACTGGAGATCGGGGAGTGTGTGTCCATTAAATGGAACTGGAGATCGGGGAGTGTGTGTACATTAAATAGAACTGGAGATCGGGGAGTGTGTGTACATTAAATAGAACTGGAGATTGCGGAGTGTGGGTATATTAACTAGAACTGGAGATCGGGGAGTGTGGGTACATTAACTAGAACTGGAGATCGGGGAGTGTGGGTATATTAACTAGAACTGGAGATAGGGGAGTGTGTACATTAAATAGAACAGGAGATCGCGGACTGTGGGTACATTAACGAGAACTGGAGATCGGGGAGAGAGTGTACATTAAATAGAACTGGAGATCGGGGAGTGTGTGTACATTGAATAGAACTGGAGATGGGGGAGTGTGTGTATATTAAATAGAACTGGAGACCGGGGAGTGTGTGTACATTAAATAGAACTGGAGATCGGGGAGTGTGGGTACGTTAAATAGTACTGGAGATCGGGGAGTGTGTGTACATTAAATAGAACTGGAGATCGCGGTGCGTGTGTACATTAAATAGAACTGGAGATTGGGGAGTGTGTTTACATTAAATAGAACTGGAGATCGGGGAGTGTGTGTACATTAAATAGAACTGGAGATAGGGGAGTGTGTTTACATTAAATAGAACTGGAGATCGGGGAGTGTGTGTACATTAAATAGAACTGGAGATAGGGGAGTGTGTACATTAAATAGAACAGGAGATCGCGGACTGTGGGTACATTAACTAGAACTGGAGATCGGGGAGAGAGTGTACATTAAATAGAGCTGGAGATCGGGGAGTGTGTGTACATTGAATAGAACTGGAGATGGGGGAGTGTGTGTACATTAAATAGAACTGGAGACCGGGGTGTGTGTGTACATTAAATAGAACTGGAGATCGGGGAGTGTGGGTACGTTAAATAGTACTGGAGATCGGGGCAGGTGTGTACATTAAATAGAACTGGAGATCGGGGAGTGTGTGTGCATTAAATAGAACTGGAGATCGGGGAGTGTGTGTACATGAAATGGAACTGGAGATCGGGGAGTGTGGCTACATTAAATAGAACTGGAGTTCGGGGAGTGTGTGTACATTAAATAGAACTGGAGATCGGGGAGTGTGTGTACATTGAATAGAACTGGAGATGGGGGAGTGTGTGTACATTAAATAGAACTGGAGACCGGGGAGTGTGTGTACATTAAATAGAACTGGAGATCGGGGAGTGTGGGTACGTTAAATCGAACTGGAGATCGGGGAGGGTGTACATTAAATAGAACTGGAGAACACGGAGTGTGTTTACATGAAATAGAACTGGAGATCTGGGAGTGTGTGTACATTAAACTGAACTGGAGATCGGGGAGTGTGTGTACATGAAATTGAAGTGGAGATCGGGGAGTGTGGGTACGTTCAAAAGAACTGGAGATCGGGGAGAGTGGGTACATTAAATAGAATTGGAGATCGTGCAGTGTGTGTACATTAAATAGAACTGGAGATCGGGGAGTGTGTGTACATTAAATAGGCCTGGAGATCGGGGAGTGTGTGTACATTAAATAGAACTGGAGATCGGGGAGTGTGTGTACATTAAATAGGCCTGGAGATCGGGGAGTGTGTGTACATTAAATAGAGCTGGAGATCGGGGAGTGCGTGTACATTAAATAGAACTGGAGATCGGGGAGTGTGTGTACATTAAATAGAACTGGAGATCGGGGAATGTGTGTACATTAAATAGAACTGGAGATCGGGGAGTGTGTGTACATTAAATAGAGCTGGAGATCGGGGAGTGCGTGTACATTAAATAGAACTGGAGATCGGGGAGTGTGTGTACATTAAATAGAACTGGAGATCGGGGAGTGTGTGTCCATTAAATGGAACTGGAGATCGGGGAGTGTGTGTACATTAAATAGAACTGGAGATCGGGGAGTGTGTGTACATTAAATAGAACTGGAGATTGCGGAGTGTGGGTATATTAACTAGAACTGGAGATCGGGGAGTGTGGGTACATTAACTAGAATTGGAGATCGTGCAGTGTGTGTACATTAAATAGAACTGGAGATCGGGGAGTGTGTGTACATTAAATAGGCCTGGAGATCGGGGAGTGTGTGTACATTAAATAGAGCTGGAGATCGGGGAGTGCGTGTACATTAAATAGAACTGGAGATCGGGGAGTGTGTGTACATTAAATAGAACTGGAGATCGGGGAGTGTGTGTCCATTAAATGGAACTGGAGATCGGGGAGTGTGTGTACATTAAATAGAACTGGAGATCGGGGAGTGTGTGTACATTAAATAGAACTGGAGATTGCGGAGTGTGGGTATATTAACTAGAACTGGAGATCGGGGAGTGTGGGTACATTAACTAGAACTGGAGATCGGGGAGTGTGGGTATATTAACTAGAACTGGAGATAGGGGAGTGTGTACATTAAATAGAACAGGAGATCGCGGACTGTGGGTACATTAACGAGAACTGGAGATCGGGGAGAGAGTGTACATTAAATAGAACTGGAGATCGGGGAGTGTGTGTACATTGAATAGAACTGGAGATGGGGGAGTGTGTGTATATTAAATAGAACTGGAGACCGGGGAGTGTGTGTACATTAAATAGAACTGGAGATCGGGGAGTGTGGGTACGTTAAATAGTACTGGAGATCGGGGAGTGTGTGTACATTAAATAGAACTGGAGATCGCGGTGCGTGTGTACATTAAATAGAACTGGAGATCGGGGAGTGTGGGTGCGTTAAATAGTACTGGAGATCGGGGAGTGTGTGTACATTAAATAGAACTGGAGATCGCGGAGTGTGTGTACATTAAATAGAACTGGAGATCGTGGAGTGTGTGTACATTAAATAGAACTGGAGATCGCGGAGTGTGTGTACATTAAATAGAACTGGAGATCGGGGAGTGTGTGTACATTAAATAGAAGTGGTTTTCGGGGAGTGTCTGTACATTAAATTGAACTGGAGATCGGGGAGTGTGTGTACATTAAATACAACTGGAGATCGGGGAGTGTGTGTACATTAAATAGAACTGGAGATCGGGGAGTGTGTGTACATCAAATAGAACTGGAGATCGGGGAGTGTGTGCACATTAAATAGAGCTGGAGATCGGGGAGTGTGTGTACCTTAAATAGAACTGGAGATCGGGGAGTGTGTGTACGCTAAATAGAAGTGGAGATCGGGGAGTTTGTGTACATTAAATAGACATGGAGATCGGGGAGTGTGTACATTAAATAGAACTGGAGATCAGGGAGTGTGTGTACATTAAATAGAACTGGAGGTCGGGGAGTGTGTACATTAAATAGAGCTGGAGATCGGGGAGTCTGTGTACATTAAATAGAACTGGAGATCGGGGAGTGTGTGTACATTAAATAGAACTGGAGATCGGGGAGTGTGTGTACATTAAATAGAACTGGAGATCGGGGAGTGTGTGTACATTAAATAGATCTGGAGATCAGGGAGTGTGTGTACATTAAATAGAACTGGAGATCGGGGAGTGTGTATATTAAATAGAACTGGAGATCAGGGAGTGTGTGTCCATTAAATAGAACTGGAGATCGGGGAGTGTGTGCACATTAAATAGAGCTGGAGATCGGGGAGTATGTGTACATTAAATAGAACTGGAGATCAGGGAGTGTGTGTACATTAAATAGAACTGGAGATCGGGGAGTGTGTGTACATTAAATAGAACTGGAGATCGGGGAGTGCGTACATTAAATAGAACTAGAGATCAGGGAGTGTGTGTACATTAAATAGAACTGGAGATCGGGGAGTGTGTGTACATTAAATAGAACTGGAGATCAGGGAGTGTGTGTACATTAAATAGAACTGGAGAAAGGGGAGTGTGTGTACATTTAATAAAACTGGAGATCGGGGAGTGTGTGCACATTAAATAGAACTGGAGATCGGGGACAGTGGGAACATTAACTCGAATGGGAGATCGGGGAGTGTTGTTTACATTAAATAGAACTGGAGATCATGGAGTGTGTACATTAAATAGAACTGGATATCGGGGAGTGTGTGTTTATATTAAACAGCACTGGATATCGGGGAGTATGTGTACATTAAATAGAACTGGAGATCGGGGAGTGTGTGTACATTAAATAGAACTGGAGATCGGGGAGTGTGTGTACATTAATTAGAACTGGAGATCGGGGAGTGTGTGTACATTAAATAGAACTGGGGATCAGGGAGTGTGCGTACATCAACTAGAACTGGAGATCGGGGAGTGTGGGTACATTAAATGGAACTGGAGATCGGGGAGTGTGTACATTAAATAGAACTGGAGATCGGGGAGTGTGTACATTAAATAGAACTGGAGATCGGGGAGTGTGTTTTTTCATTAATTAGAACTGGGATCGGGGAGTGTGTGTGCATTAAATAGAGCTGGAGATCGGGGAGTGTGTGTAAATTAAATAGAACTGGAGATCGGGGAGTGTGTGTACATCAAATAGAACTGGAGTTCGAGGAGTGTGTATACATTAAATAGAACTGGAGATCGGGGAGTGTGTGTACATTAAATAGAACTGGAGATCGGGAAGTGTGTGTACATTAAATAGAACTGGAGATCGGGGAGTGTGTGTCCATTAAATAGAACTGGAGATCGGGGAGTGTGTGTACCTTAAATTGAACTGGAGATCGGTGAGTGTGTGTACATTAAATAGAACTGGAGATCGGGGAGTGTGTGTACATTAAATAGAACTGGAGATCGGGGAGTGTGTGTACATTAAATAGAACTGGAGATCGCTGAGTGTGTGTACATTAAATAGATCTGGAGATCGGGGAGTGTGTACATTAAATAGAACTGGAGATCAGGGAGTGTGTGTACATTAAATAGAACTGGAGTTCGGGGAGTGTGTACATTAAATAGAACTGGAGATCGGGGAGTGTGTACATTAAATAGAACTGGAGATCAGGGAGTGTGTGTACATTAAATGGAACTGGAGATCGGGGAGTATGTGTACATTAAATAGAACTGGAGATCGCTGAATGTGTGTACATTAAATAGATCTGGAGATCTGGGAGTGTGTATATTAAATAGAACTGGAGATCAGGGAGTGTGTGTCCAATAAATAGAACTGGAGATCGGGGAGTGTGTGCACATTAAATAGAGCTGGAGATCGGGGAGTGTGTGTACATTAAATAGAAGTGGAGATCGCGGAGTGTGAGTACATTAAATAGAACTGGAGATCGGGGAGTGTGTGTACATTAAATAGAACTGGAGATCGGGGAGTATGTGTACATTAAATAGAACTGGAGATCGGGGAGTGTGTGTACATTAAATAGAACTGGAGGTCGGGGAGTGCGTACATTAAATAGAACTGTAGATCAGGGAGTGTGTGTACATTAAATAGAACTGGAGATCGGGGAGTGTGTGTACATTAAATAGAACTGGATATCAGGGAGTGTGTGTACATTAAATAGAACTGGAGATTGGGGAGTGTGTGTACATTAATTGGAACTGGAGATCGGGGAGTGTTTACATTAAATAGAACTGGAGATCAGGGAGTGTGTGTACATTAAATAGAACTGGAGAAAGGGGAGTGTGTGTACATTTAATAAAACTGGAGATCGGGGAGTGTGTGCACATTAAATAGAACTGGAGATCGGCGAGTGTGTGTTTACATTAAATAGAACTGGAGATCGGGGAATGTGTGTAAATGAAATAGAACTGGAGATCATGGAGTGTATACATTAAATAGAACTGGAGATCGGCGAGTGTGTGTTTACATCAAATAGAACTGGAGATCGGGGAGTGTGTCTACATTAAATAGAACTGGAGATCGGGGAGTGTGTGTACATTAAATAGAACTGGAGATCGGGAAGTGTGCGTACATTAAATAGAACTTGGATCGGGAAGTGTGTGTACATTAAAGAGAACTGGAGATCAGCGAGTGTGTGTTTACATCAAATAGAACTGGAGATCGGGGAGTGTGTCTACATTAAATAGAACTGGAGATCGGGAAGTGTGCATACATTAAATTGAACTGGGATCGGGGAGTGTGTGTACATTAAAGAGAACTGGAGATCGGGGAGAGTGGGTACATTAAATTGAACTGGAGATCGCGGAGTGTGTGTGCATGAAATAGAACTGGAGATCGGGGAGTGTGTGTACATTAAGTAGAACTGGAGATCGCGGAGTGTGTGTACATAAAATAAAACTGCAGATCGGGGAATGTGTGTACAGTTAATAGAACTGGAGATCGGGGAGTGTGTGTACATTACATAGAACTGGAGATCGGGGAGTGTGTGTACATTAAATAGAACTGGAGATCGGGGAGTGTGTTTTTTCATTAAATAGAACTGGGATCGGGGAATGTGGGTACATTAAATGGAATTGGAGATCGGGGAGTGTGTGTACATTAAATAGAACTGGAGATCGGGGAGTGTGTGTACATTAAATGGAACTGGTGATCGGGGAGTGTGTGTGCATTAAATAGAGCTGGAGATCGGGGAGTGTGTGTAAATTAAACAGAACTGGAGATCGGGGAGTGTGTGTACATTAAATAGAACTGGAGTTCGAGGAGTGTGTGCACATTAAATAGAACTGGAGATCGGGGAGTGTGTGTACATTATATAGAACTGGAGATCGTGGATTGTATGCACATTAAATGGAACTGGTGATCGGGGAGTGTGTGTGCATTAAATAGAGCTGGAGATCGGGGAGTGTGTGTAAATTAAATAGAACTGGAGATCGGGGAGTGTGTGTACATTAAATAGAACTGGAGTTCGAGGAGTGTGTGTACATTAAATAGAACTGGAGATTGGGGAGTGTGTGTACATTAAATAGAACTGGAGATCGGGGAGTGTGGGTACATTAAATAGAACTGGAGATCGGGGAGTGTGTGTACATTAAATAGAACTGGAGATCGGGGAGAGTGTGTACATTAAATAGAACTGGAGATCGGGGAGTGTGTGTACATTAAATAGAACTGGAGATCGGGGAGTGTGTGTACCTTAAATTGAACTGGAGATCGGGGAGTGTGTGTACATTAAATAGAACTGGAGATCGGGGCGTGTGTGTACATTAAATAGAACTGGAGATCGGGGAGTGTGTGTACCAAAAATAGAACTGGAGATCGGGGAGTGTGTGGACATTAAATAGAACTGGAGATCGGGGAGTGTGTGTACATTAAATAGAACTGGAGATCGGGGAGTGTTTATATTAAATAGAACTGGAGATCAGGGAGTGTGTGTACATTAAATAGAACTGGAGATCAGGGAGTGTGTGTACATTAAATAGAGCTGGAGATCGGGGAGTATGTGCACATTAAATAGAACTGGAGATCGGGGAGTGTGTGTACATTAAATAGAAGTGGAGATCGCGGAGTGTGAGTACATTAAATAGAACTGGAGATCGGGGAGTGTGTGTACATTAAATAGAACTGGAGATCGGGGAGTATGTGTACATTAAATAGAACTGGAGATCGGGGAGTGTGTGTACATTAAATAGAACTGGAGGTCGGGGAGTGCGTACATTAAATAGAACTGTAGATCAGGGAGTGTGTGTACATTAAATAGAACTGGAGATCGGGGAGTGTGTGTACATTAAATAGAACTGGATATCAGGGAGTGTGTGTACATTAAATAGAACTGGAGATTGGGGAGTGTGTGTACATTAATTGGAACTGGAGATCGGGGAGTGTTTACATTAAATAGAACTGGAGATCAGGGAGTGTGTGTACATTAAATAGAACTGGAGAAAGGGGAGTGTGTGTACATTTAATAAAACTGGAGATCGGGGAGTGTGTGCACATTAAATAGAACTGGAGATCGGCGAGTGTGTGTTTACATTAAATAGAACTGGAGATCGGGGAATGTGTGTAAATGAAATAGAACTGGAGATCATGGAGTGTATACATTAAATAGAACTGGAGATCGGCGAGTGTGTGTTTACATCAAATAGAACTGGAGATCGGGGAGTGTGTCTACATTAAATAGAACTGGAGATCGGGGAGTGTGTGTACATTAAATAGAACTGGAGATCGGGAAGTGTGCGTACATTAAATAGAACTTGGATCGGGAAGTGTGTGTATATTAAAGAGAACTGGAGATCAGCGAGTGTGTGTTTACATCAAATAGAACTGGAGATCGGGGAGTGTGTCTACATTAAATAGAACTGGAGATCGGGAAGTGTGCATACATTAAATTGAACTGGGATCGGGGAGTGTGTGTACATTAAAGAGAACTGGAGATCGGGGAGAGTGGGTACATTAAATTGAACTGGAGATCGCGGAGTGTGTGTGCATGAAATAGAACTGGAGATCGGGGAGTGTGTGTACATTAAGTAGAACTGGAGATCGCGGAGTGTGTGTACATAAAATAAAACTGCAGATCGGGGAATGTGTGTACAGTTAATAGAACTGGAGATCGGGGAGTGTGTGTACATTACATAGAACTGGAGATCGGGGAGTGTGTGTACATTAAATAGAACTGGAGATCGGGGAGTGTGTTTTTTCATTAAATAGAACTGGGATCGGGGAATGTGGGTACATTAAATGGAATTGGAGATCGGGGAGTGTGTGTACATTAAATAGAACTGGAGATCGGGGAGTGTGTGTACATTAAATGGAACTGGTGATCGGGGAGTGTGTGTGCATTAAATAGAGCTGGAGATCGGGGAGTGTGTGTAAATTAAACAGAACTGGAGATCGGGGAGTGTGTGTACATTAAATAGAACTGGAGTTCGAGGAGTGTGTGCACATTAAATAGAACTGGAGATCGGGGAGTGTGTGTACATTATATAGAACTGGAGATCGTGGATTGTATGCACATTAAATGGAACTGGTGATCGGGGAGTGTGTGTGCATTAAATAGAGCTGGAGATCGGGGAGTGTGTGTAAATTAAATAGAACTGGAGATCGGGGAGTGTGTGTACATTAAATAGAACTGGAGTTCGAGGAGTGTGTGTACATTAAATAGAACTGGAGATTGGGGAGTGTGTGTACATTAAATAGAACTGGAGATCGGGGAGTGTGGGTACATTAAATAGAACTGGAGATCGGGGAGTGTGTGTACATTAAATAGAACTGGAGATCGGGGAGAGTGTGTACATTAAATAGAACTGGAGATCGGGGAGTGTGTGTACATTAAATAGAACTGGAGATCGGGGAGTGTGTGTACCTTAAATTGAACTGGAGATCGGGGAGTGTGTGTACATTAAATAGAACTGGAGATCGGGGCGTGTGTGTACATTAAATAGAACTGGAGATCGGGGAGTGTGTGTACCAAAAATAGAACTGGAGATCGGGGAGTGTGTGGACATTAAATAGAACTGGAGATCGGGGAGTGTGTGTACATTAAATAGAACTGGAGATCGGGGAGTGTTTATATTAAATAGAACTGGAGATCAGGGAGTGTGTGTACATTAAATAGAACTGGAGATCAGGGAGTGTGTGTACATTAAATAGAGCTGGAGATCGGGGAGTATGTGCACATTAAATAGAACTGGAGATCGCGGAGTGTGTGTACATTAAATAGATCTGGAGCTCGGGGAGTGTGTGTACAGTAAATAGAACTGGAGATCGGGGAGTGTGTGTACATTAAATAGATCAGGAGATCAGGGAGTGTGTGTACATGAAATAGAACTGGAGATCAGGGAGTGTGAATATTAAATAGAACTGGAGATCAGGGAGTGCGTGTCCATTAAATAGAACTGGAGATCGGGGAGAGTGTGTACATTAAATAGAGCTGGAGATCGGGGAGTATGTGTACATTAAATAGAACTGGAGATCGCGGAGTGTGGGTACATTAACTAGAACGGGAGATCGGGGAGTGTGTGTACCTTAAATAGAGCTGGAGATCGGGGCGTGCTTACCTTGAATAGAACTGGAGATCAGGGAGTGTGTGCACATTAAATAGAACTGGAGATCGGGGAGTGTGTGTACATTAAATAGAACTGGAGATCGGGGAGTGTGTTTACATTAAATGGAACTGGAGATCAGGGAGTGTGTGTACATTAAATAGAACTGGAGATCGGGGAGTGTGTACATTAAATAGAACTGGAGATCGGGGAGTGTGGGTACTTTAAATGGAACTGGAGATCGGGGAGTGTGGATACATTAAATAGAACTGGAGTTCGAGGAGTGTGTGTACATCAAATAGAACTGGAGATCGGGGAGTGTGTGTACATTATATAGAACTGGAGATCGTGGATTGTATGTACATTCATTAGAACTGGAGATCGGGGAGTGTGTACATTAAATAGAACTGGAGTTTGGGGAGTGTGTGTACATTAAATAGAACTGGAGATCGGGGAGTGTGTGTACATTAAATAGAACTGGAGATCGGAGAGTGGGTACATTAAATAGAACTGGAGATCGGGGAGTGTGTGTACATTAAATAGAACTGGAGATCGGGGAGTGTGTGTACCTTAAATTGAACTGGAGATCGGGGAGTGTGTGTACATTAAATAGAACTGGAGATCGGGGAGTGTGTGTACATTAAATAGAACTGGAGATCGGGGAGTGTGTGTACATTAAATAGAACTGGAGATCGGGGAGTGTGTACATTAAATAGAACTGGAGATCGGGGAGTGTGTGGACATTAAATAGATCAGGAGATCAGGGAGTGTGTGTATATTAAATAGAACTGGAGATCGGGGAGTGTGTATATTAAATAGAACTGGAGATCAGGGAGTGTGTGTCCATTAAATAGAACTGGAGATCGGGGAGTGTGTGTACATTAAATAGAGCTGGAGATCGTGGAGTATGTGTACATTAAATAGAACTGGAGATCGCAGAGTGTGAGTGCATTAAATAGAACTGGAGATCGGGGATTGTGTGTACATTAACTAGAACGGGAGATCGGGGAGTGTGTGCATTAACTAGAACTGGATGTCGGGGAGTGTGTGTACCTTAAATAGAACTGGAGATCGGGGCGTGCTTACCTTGAATAGAACTGGAGATCAAGGAGTGTGTGCACATTAAATAGAACTGGAGATACTGGAGTGTGTGTACATTAAATAGAATTGGAGATCGGGGAGTGTGTTTACATTAAATGGAACTGGAGATCAGGGAGTGTGTGTACATTAAATAGCACTGGAGATCGGGGAGTGTGTACATTAAATAGAGCTGGAGATCGGGGAGTGTGTGTACATTAAATAGAAGTGGAGATCGCGGAGTGTGAGTACATTAAATAGAACTGGAGATCGGGGAGTGTGTGTACATTAAATAGAACTGGAGATCGGGGAGTATGTGTACATTAAATAGAACTGGAGATCGGGGAGTGTGTGTACATTAAATAGAACTGGAGGTCGGGGAGTGCGTACATTAAATAGAACTGTAGATCAGGGAGTGTGTGTACATTAAATAGAACTGGAGATCGGGGAGTGTGTGTACATTAAATAGAACTGGATATCAGGGAGTGTGTGTACATTAATTGGAACTGGAGATCGGGGAGTGTTTACATTAAATAGAACTGGAGATCAGGGAGTGTGTGTACATTAAATAGAACTGGAAAAAGGGGAGTGTGTGTACATTTAATAAAACTGGAGATCGGGGAGTGTGTGCACATTAAATAGAACTGGAGATCGGCGAGTGTGTGTTTACATTAAATAGAACTGGAGATCGGGGAATGTGTGTAAATTAAATAGAACTGGAGATCATGGAGTGTATACATGAAATAGAACTGGAGATCGGCGAGTGTGTGTTTACATCAAATAGAACTGGAGATCGGGGAGTGTGTCTACATTA
The DNA here is from genome assembly GCF_052327205.1 of Somniosus microcephalus. Taxonomy (NCBI): domain Eukaryota; kingdom Metazoa; phylum Chordata; class Chondrichthyes; order Squaliformes; family Somniosidae; genus Somniosus; species Somniosus microcephalus. The sequence goes on along the minus strand of NW_028225806.1, from coordinate 73,537 downwards.
AATAGAACTGGAGATCGGGGAGTGTGTGTACATTAAATAGAACTGGAGATCGGGGAGTGTGTGTACATTAAATAGAACTGGAGATCGGGAAGTGTGCGTACATTAAATAGAACTGGGATCGGGAAGTGTGTGTACATTAATTAGAACTGGAGATCGGGGAGTGTGGGTACATTAAATTGAACTGGAGATCGGGAAGTGTGCATACATTAAATAGAACTGGGATCGGGGAGTGTGTGTACATTAAAGAGAACTGGAGATCGGGGAGAGTGGGTACATTAAATTGAACTGGAGATCGCGGAGTGTGTGTGCATGAAATAGAACTGGAGATCGGGGAGTGTGTGTACATTAAGTAGAACTGGAGATCGCGGAGTGTGTGTACATTAAATAAAACTGCAGATCGGGGAGTGTGTGTACAGTTAATAGAACAGGAGATCGGGGAGTGTGTGTACATTACATAGAACTGGAGATCGGGGAGTGTGTGTACATTAAATAGAACTGGAGATCGGGGAACGTGGGTACATTAAATAGAACTGGAGATCGGGGAGTGTGTGTACATTAAATAGAACTGGAGATCGGGGAGTGTGTGTACATTAAATAGAACTGGAGATCGGGGAGTGTGTGTACATTAAATAGAACTGGAGATCGGGGAGTGTGGGTACATTAAATAGAACTGGAGATCGGAGAGTGTGTGTACATTAAATAGAACTGGAGATCGGGGAGTGTGTTTTTTCATTAAATAGAACTGGGATCGGGGAATGTGGGTACATTAAATGGAATTGGAGATCGGGGAGTGTGTGTACATTAAATAGAACTGGAGATCGGGGAGTGTGTGTACATTAAATGGAACTGGTGATCGGGGAGTGTGTGTGCATTAAATAGAGCTGGAGATCGGGGAGTGTGTGTAAATTAAATAGAACTGGAGATCGGGGAGTGTGTGTACATTAAATAGGACTGGAGATCGGGGAGTGTGTGTACATTAAATAGAACTGGAGATCGGGGAGTGTGTACATTAAATAGAACTGGAGATCAGGGAGTGTGTGTACATTAAATAGAACTGGAGATCGGGGAGTGTGTGTACATTAAATAGAGCTGGAGATCGGTGAGTATGTGCACATTAAATAGGACTGGAGATCGCGGAGTGTGTGTACATTAAATAGATCTGGAGCTCGGGTAGTGTGTGTACATTAAATAGAACTGGAGATCGGGGAGTGTGTGGACATTAAATAGATCAGGAGATCAGGGAGTGTGTGTACATTAAATAGAACTGGAGATCGGGGAGTGTGTATATTAAATAGAACTGGAGATCAGGGAGTGTGTGTCCATTAAATAGAACTGGAGATCGGGGAGTGTGTGTACATTAAATAGAGCTGGAGATCGTGGAGTATGTGTACATTAAATAGAACTGGAGATCGCAGAGTGTGAGTGCATTAAATAGAACTGGAGATCGGGGAGTGTGTGTACATTAAATAGAACTGGAGATCGGGGAGTGTGTACATGAAATAGAACTGGAGATCGCTAAGTGTGGGTACATTAACTAGAACGGGAGATCGGGGAGTGTGTGCATTAGCTAGAACTGGATGTCGGGGAGTGTGTGTACCTTAAATAGAACTGGAGATCGGGGCGTGCTTACCTTGAATAGAACTGGAGATCAAGGAGTGTGTGCACATTAAATAGAACTGGAGATACTGGAGTGTGTGTACATTAAATAGAATTGGAGATCGGGGAGTGTGTTTACATTAAATGGAACTGGAGATCAGGGAGTGTGTGTACATTAAATAGCACTGGAGATCGGGGAGTGTGTACATTAAATAGAGCTGGAGATCGGGGAGTGTGTGTACATTAAATAGAAGTGGAGATCGCGGAGTGTGAGTACATTAAATAGAACTGGAGATCGGGGAGTGTGTGTACATTAAATAGAACTGGAGATCGGGGAGTATGTGTACATTAAATAGAACTGGAGATCGGGGAGTGTGTGTACATTAAATAGAACTGGAGGTCGGGGAGTGCGTACATTAAATAGAACTGTAGATCAGGGAGTGTGTGTACATTAAATAGAACTGGAGATCGGGGAGTGTGTGTACATTAAATAGAACTGGATATCAGGGAGTGTGTGTACATTAATTGGAACTGGAGATCGGGGAGTGTTTACATTAAATAGAACTGAGATCAGGGAGTGTGTGTACATTAAATAGAACTGGAAAAAGGGGAGTGTGTGTACATTTAATAAAACTGGAGATCGGGGAGTGTGTGCACATTAAATAGAACTGGAGATCGGCGAGTGTGTGTTTACATTAAATAGAACTGGAGATCGGGGAATGTGTGTAAATTAAATAGAACTGGAGATCATGGAGTGTATACATGAAATAGAACTGGAGATCGGCGAGTGTGTGTTTACATCAAATAGAACTGGAGATCGGGGAGTGTGTCTACATTAAATAGAACTGGAGATCGGGGAGTGTGTGTACATTAAATAGAACTGGAGATCGGGGAGTGTGTGTACATTAAATAGAACTGGAGATCGGGAAGTGTGCGTACATTAAATAGAACTGGCATCGGGAAGTGTGTGTACATTAATTAGAACTGGAGATCGGGGAGTGTGTGTACATTAAAGAGAACTGGAGATCGGGGAGAGTGGGTACATTAAATTGAACTGGAGATCGCGGAGTGTGTGTGCATGAAATAGAACTGGAGATCGGGGAGTGTGTGTACATTAAGTAGAACTGGAGATCGCGGAGTGTGTGTACATTAAATAAAACTGCAGATCGGGGAGTGTGTGTACAGTTAATAGAACAGGAGATCGGGGAGTGTGTGTACATTACATAGAACTGGAGATCGGGGAGTGTGTGTACATTAAATAGAACTGGAGATCGGGGAACGTGGGTACATTAAATAGAACTGGAGATCGGGGAGTGTGTGTACATTAAATAGAACTGGAGATCGGGGAGTGTGTGTACATTAAATAGAACTGGAGATCGGGGAGTGTGTGTACATTAAATAGAACTGGAGATCGGGGAGTGTGGGTACATTAAATAGAACTGGAGATCGGAGAGTGTGTGTACATTAAATAGAACTGGAGATCGGGGAGTGTGTTTTTTCATTAAATAGAACTGGGATCGGGGAATGTGGGTACATTAAATGGAATTGGAGATCGGGGAGTGTGTGTACATTAAATAGAACTGGAGATCGGGGAGTGTGTGTACATTAAATGGAACTGGTGATCGGGGAGTGTGTGTGCATTAAATAGAGCTGGAGATCGGGGAGTGTGTGTAAATTAAATAGAACTGGAGATCGGGGAGTGTGTGTACATTAAATAGAACTGGAGTTCGAGGAGTGTGTGCACATTAAATAGAACTGGAGATCGGGGAGTGTGTGTACATTATATAGAACTGGAGATCGTGGATTGTATGCACATTAAATGGAACTGGTGATCGGGGAGTGTGTGTAAATTAAATAGAACTGGAGATCGGGGAGTGTGTGTACATTAAATAGAACTGGAGTTCGAGGAGTGTGTGTACATTAAATAGAACTGGAGATTGGGGAGTGTGTGTACATTAAATAGAACTGGAGATCGGGGAGTGTGGGTACATTAAATAGAACTGGAGATCGGGGAGTGTGTGTACATTAAATAGAACTGGAGATCGGGGAGAGTGTGTACATTAAATAGAACTGGAGATCGGGGAGTGTGTGTACATTAAATAGAACTGGAGATCGGGGAGTGTGTGTACCTTAAATTGAACTGGAGATCGGGGAGTGTGTGTACATTAAATAGAACTGGAGATCGGGGCGTGTGTGTACATTAAATAGAACTGGAGATCGGGGAGTGTGTGTACCAAAAATAGAACTGGAGATCGGGGAGTGTGTGTACATTAAATAGAACTGGAGATCGGGGAGTGTGTGTACATTAAATAGAACTGGAGATCGGGGAGTGTTTATATTAAATAGAACTGGAGATCAGGGAGTGTGTGTACATTAAATAGAACTGGAGATCAGGGAGTGTGTGTACATTAAATAGAGCTGGAGATCGGGGAGTATGTGCACATTAAATAGAACTGGAGATCGCGGAGTGTGTGTACATTAAATAGATCTTGAGCTCGGGGAGTGTGTGTACAGTAAATAGAACTGGAGATCGGGGAGTGTGTGTACATTAAATAGATCAGGAGATCAGGGAGTGTGTGTACATGAAATAGAACTGGAGATCAGGGAGTGTGAATATTAAATAGAACTGGAGATCAGGGAGTGTGTGTCCATTAAATAGAACTGGAGATCGGGGAGTGTGTGTACATTAAATAGAGCTGGAGATCGGGGAGTATGTGTACATTAAATAGAACTGGAGATCGCGGAGTGTGGGTACATTAACTAGAACGGGAGATCGGGGAGTGTGTGTACCTTATATAGAGCTGGAGATCGGGGCGTGCTTACCTTGAATAGAACTGGAAATCAGGGAGTGTGTGCACATTAAATAGAACTGGAGATCGGGGAGTGTGTGTACATTAAATAGAACTGGAGATCGGGGAGTGTGTTTACATTAAATGGAACTGGAGATCAGGGAGTGTGTGTACATTAAATAGAACTGGAGATCGGGGAGTGTGTACATTAAATAGAACTGGAGATCGGGGAGTGTGGGTACTTTAAATGGAACTGGAGATCGGGGAGTGTGGATACATGAAATAGAACTGGAGTTCGAGGAGTGTGTGTACATGAAATAGAACTGGAGATCGGGGAGTGTGTGTACATTATATAGAACTGGAGATCGTGGATTGTATGTACATTCATTAGAACTGGAGATCGGGGAGTGTGTACATTAAATAGAACTGGAGTTTGGGGAGTGTGTGTACATTAAATAGAACTGGAGATCGGGGAGTGTGTGTACATTAAATAGAACTGGAGATCGGAGAGTGGGTACATTAAATAGAACTGGAGATCGGGGAGTGTGTGTACATTAAATAGAACTGGAGATCGGGGAGTGTGTGTACCTTAAATTGAACTGGAGATCGGGGAGTGTGTGTACATTAAATAGAACTGGAGATCGGGGAGTGTGTGTACATTAAATAGAACTGGAGATCGGGGAGTGTGTGTACCATAAATAGAACTGGAGATCGGGGAGTGTGTGTACATTAAATAGGACTGGAGATCGGGGAGTGTGTGTACATTAAATAGAACTGGAGATCGGGGAGTGTGTACATTAAATAGAACTGGAGATCAGGGAGTGTGTGTACATTAAATAGAACTGGAGATCGGGGAGTGTGTGTACATTAAATAGAGCTGGAGATCGGTGAGTATGTGTACATTAAATAGAACTGGAGATCGCGGAGTGTGTGTACATTAAATAGATCTGGAGCTCGGGTAGTGTGTGTACATTAAATAGAACTGGAGATCGGGGAGTGTGTGGACATTAAATAGATCAGGAGATCAGGGAGTGTGTGTACATTAAATAGAACTGGAGATCGGGGAGTGTGTATATTAAATAGAACTGGAGATCAGGGAGTGTGTGTCCATTAAATAGAACTGGAGATCGGGGAGTGTGTGTACATTAAATAGAGCTGGAGATCGTGGAGTATGTGTACATTAAATAGAACTGGAGATCGCAGAGTGTGAGTGCATTAAATAGAACTGGAGATCGGGGAGTGTGTGTACATTAAATAGAACTGGAGATCGGGGAGTGTGTACATTAAATAGAACTGGAGATCGGGGAGTGTGGGTACTTTAAATGGAACTGGAGATCGGGGAGTGTGGATACATTAAATAGAACTGGAGTTCGAGGAGTGTGTGTACATTAAATAGAACTGGAGATCGGGGAGTGTGTGTACATTATATAGAACTGGAGATCGTGGATTGTATGTACATTCATTAGAACTGGAGATCGGGGAGTGTGTACATTAAATAGAACTGGAGTTTGGGGAGTGTGTGTACATTAAATAGAGCTGGAGATCGTGGAGTATGTGTACATTAAATAGAACTGGAGATCGCAGAGTGTGAGTGCATTAAATAGAACTGGAGATCGGGGAGTGTGTGTACATTAAATAGAACTGGAGATTGGGGAGTGTGTACATTAAATAGAACTGGAGATCGCGGAGTGTGGGTACATTAACTAGAACGGGAGATCGGGGAGTGTGTGCATTAACTAGAACTGGATGTCGGGGAGTGTGTGTACCTTAAAAAGAACTGGAGATCGGGGCGTGCTTACCTTGAATAGAACTGGAGATCAAGGAGTGTGTGCACATTAAATAGAACTGGAGATACTGGAGTGTGTGTACATTAAATAGAATTGGAGATCGGGGAGTGTGTTTACATTAAATGGAACTGGAGATCAGGGAGTGTGTGTACATTAAATAGCACTGGAGATCGGGGAGTATGTGTACATTAAATAGAACTGGAGATCGGGGAGTGTGTGTACATTAAATAGAACTGGAGGTCGGGGAGTGCGTACATTAAATAGAACTGTAGATCAGGGAGTGTGTGTACATTAAATAGAACTGGAGATCGGGGAGTGTGTGTACATTAAATAGAACTGGATATCAGGGAGTGTGTGTACATTAATTGGAACTGGAGATCGGGGAGTGTTTACATTAAATAGAACTGGAGATCAGGGAGTGTGTGTACATTAAATAGAACTGGAGAAAGGGGAGTGTGTGTACATTTAATAAAACTGGAGATCGGGGAGTGTGTGCACATTAAATAGAACTGGAGATCGGCGAGTGTGTGTTTACATTAAATAGAGCTGGAGATCGGGGAATGTGTGTAAATTAAATAGAACTGGAGATCATGGAGTGTATACATTAAATAGAACTGGAGATCGGCGAGTGTGTGTTTACATCAAATAGAACTGGAGATCGGGGAGTGTGTCTACATTAAATAGAACTGGAGATCGGGGAGTGTGTGTACATTAAATAGAACTGGAGATCGGGGAGTGTGTGTACATTAAATAGAACTGGAGATCGGGATGTGTGCGTACATTAAATAGAACTGGGATCGGGAAGTGTGTGTACATTAATTAGAACTGAAGATCGGGGAGTGTGGGTACATTAAATTGAACTGGAGATCGGGAAGTGTGCATACATTAAATAGAACTGGGATCGGGGAGTGTGTGTACATTAAAGAGAACTGGAGATCGGGGAGAGTGGGTACATTAAATTGAACTGGAGATCGCGGAGTGTGTGTGCATGAAATAGAACTGGAGATCGGGGAGTGTGTGTACATTAAGTAGAACTGGAGATCGCGGAGTGTGTGTACATTAAATAAAACTGGAGATCGGGGAGTGTGTGTACAGTTAATAGAACTGGAGATCGGGGAGTGTGTGTACATTACATAGAACTGGAGATCGGGGAGTGTGTGTACATTAAATAGAACTGGAGATCGGGGAACGTGGGTACATTAAATAGAACTGGAGATCGGGGAGTGTGTGTACATTAAATAGAACTGGAGATCGGGGAGTGTGTGTACATTAAATAGAACTGGAGATCGGGGAGTGTGTGTACATTAAATAGAACTGGAGAGCGGGGAGTGTGTGTACATTAAATGGAACTGCAGTTCGGGGAGCGTGTACATTAAATAGAACTGGAGTTCAGGAGTGTGTGTACATTAAGGAGAACTGGAGATCGGGGCAGGTGTGTACATTAAATAGAACTGGAGATCGGGGCGTGTGTGTACATTAAATAGAACTGGAGATCGGGGATTGTATGTACATTAAATAGAGCTGGAGATCGGGAGTGTGTGTACATTAAATAGAACTGGAGGTCGGGGAGTGCGTACATTAAATAGAACTGTAGATCAGGGAGTGTGTGTACATTAAATAGAACTGGAGATCGGGGAGTGTGTGTACATTAAATAGAACTGGATATCAGGGAGTGTGTGTACATTAAATAGAACTGGAGATCGGGGAGTGTGTGTACATTAAATGGAACTGGAGATCGGGGAGTGTGTGTACATTAAGTAGAACTGGAGATCGCGGAGTGTGTGTACATTAAATAAAACTGGAGATCGGGGAGTGTGTGTACAGTTAATAGAACTGGAGATCGGGGAGTGTGTGTACATTACATAGAACTGGAGATCGGGGAGTGTGTGTACATTAAATAGAACTGGAGATCGGGGAACGTGGGTACATTAAATAGAACTGGAGATCGGGGAGTGTGTGTACATTAAATTGAACTGGAGATCGGGGAGTGTGTGTACATTAAATAGAACTGGAGATCGGGGAGTGTGTGTACATTAAATAGAACTGGAGAGCGGGGAGTGTGTGTACATTAAATGGAACTGCAGTTCGGGGAGCGTGTACATTAAATAGAACTGGAGTTCAGGAGTGTGTGTACATTAAGGAGAACTGGAGATCGGGGCAGGTGTGTACATTAAATAGAACTGGAGATCGGGGCGTGTGTGTACATTAAATAGAACTGGAGATCGGGGATTGTATGTACATTAAATAGAGCTGGAGATCGGGAGTGTGTGTACATTAAATAGAACTGGAGATCGGGGAGTGTGTGTACATTAAATACAACTGCAGTTCGAGGAGTGTGTGTACATTAAATAGAACCGGAGATCGGGGAGTGTGTGTACATTAAATAGAACTGGAGATCGGGGAGTGTGTGTACATTAAATAGAACTGGAGATCGGGGAGTGTGTGTACATTAAATGGAACTGGAGATCGGGGAGTGTGTGTACATTAAATGGAACTGGAGATCAGTGAGTGTGTGTACATTAAATAGAACTGGAGATCGGGGAGTGTGGGTACATTAAATAGAACTGGAGTTCGGGGAGTGTGTGTACATTAAATAGAACTGGAGATCGGGAGAATGTGTACATTAAATAGAACTGGAGATCGGGGAGTGTGGATACATTAAATAGAACTGGAGATCAGGGAGTGTGGGTATGTTAAATCGAACTGGAGATAGGGGAGGGTGTACATTAAATAGAACTGGAGAACAAGGAGTGTGTTTACATGAAATAGAACTGGAGATCTGGGAGTGTGTGTACATTAAACTGAACTGGAGATCGGGGAGTGTGTGTACATGAAATTGAAGTGGAGATCGGGGAGTGTGGGTACGTTCAATAGAAGTGGAGATCGGGGAGAGTGGGTACATTAAATAGAATTGGAGATCGTGCAGTGTGTGTACATTAAATAGAACTGGAGATCGGGGAGTGTGTGTACATTAAATAGGCCTGGAGATCGGGGAGTGTGTGTACATTAAATAGGACTGGAGTTCGGGGAGTGTGTGTACATTAAATAGAACAGGAGATCGGGGAGTGTGTGTACATTAAATAGAACTGGAGATCGGGGAGTGTGTGTCCATTAAATGGAACTGGAGATCGGGGAGTGTGTGCACATTAAATAGAACTGGAGATCGGGGAGTGTGTGTACATTAAATAGAACTGGAGATTGCGGAGTGTGGGTATATTAACTAGAACTGGAGATCGGGGAGTGTGGGTACATTAACTAGAACTGGAGATCGGGGAGTGTGGGTATATTAACTAGAACTGGAGATTGGGGAGTGTGTTTACATTAAATAGAACTGGAGATCGGGGAGTGTGTGTACATTAAATAGAACTGGAGATAGGGGAGTGTGTACATTAAATAGAACAGGAGATCGCGGACTGTGGGTACATTAACTAGAACTGGAGATCGGGGAGAGAGTGTACATTAAATAGAACTGGAGATCGGGGAGTGTGTGTACATTGAATAGAACTGGAGATGGGGGAGTGTGTGTACATTAAATAGAACTGGAGACCGGGGAGTGTGTGTACATTAAATAGAACTGGAGATCGGGGAGTGTGGGTACGTTAAATAGTACTGGAGATCGGGGCAGGTGTGTACATTAAATAGAACTGGAGATCGGGGAGTGTGTGTGCATTAAATAGAACTGGAGATCGGGGAGTGTGTGTACATGAAATGGAACTGGAGATCGGGGAGTGTGGCTACATTAAATAGAACTGGAGTTCGGGGAGTGTGTGTACATTAAATAGAACTGGAGATCGGGGAGTGTGTGTACATTGAATAGAACTGGAGATGGGGGAGTGTGTGTACATTAAATAGAACTGGAGATCGGGGAGTGTGGGTACGTTAAATCGAACTGGAGATCGGGGAGGGTGTACATTAAATAGAACTGGAGAACACGGAGTGTGTTTACATGAAATAGAACTGGAGATCTGGGAGTGTGTGTACATTAAACTGAACTGGAGATCGGGGAGTGTGTGTACATGAAATTGAAGTGGAGATCGGGGAGTGTGGGTACGTTCAAAAGAACTGGAGATCGGGGAGAGTGGGTACATTAAATAGAATTGGAGATCGTGCAGTGTGTGTACATTAAATAGAACTGGAGATCGGGGAGTGTGTGTACATTAAATAGGCCTGGAGATCGGGGAGTGTGTGTACATTAAATAGGACTGGAGTTCGGGGAGAGCGTGTACATTAAATAGAACTGGAGATCGGGGAGTGTGTGTACATTAAATAGAACTGGAGATCGGGGAGTGTGTGTCCATTAAATGGAACTGGAGATCGGGGAGTGTGTGTACATTAAATAGAACTGGAGATCGGGGAGTGTGTGTACATTAAATAGAACTGGAGATTGCGGAGTGTGGGTATATTAACTAGAACTGGAGATCGGGGAGTGTGGGTACATTAACTAGAACTGGAGATCGGGGAGTGTGGGTATATTAACTAGAACTGGAGATAGGGGAGTGTGTACATTAAATAGAACAGGAGATCGCGGACTGTGGGTACATTAACGAGAACTGGAGATCGGGGAGAGAGTGTACATTAAATAGAACTGGAGATCGGGGAGTGTGTGTACATTGAATAGAACTGGAGATGGGGGAGTGTGTGTATATTAAATAGAACTGGAGACCGGGGAGTGTGTGTACATTAAATAGAACTGGAGATCGGGGAGTGTGGGTACGTTAAATAGTACTGGAGATCGGGGAGTGTGTGTACATTAAATAGAACTGGAGATCGCGGTGCGTGTGTACATTAAATAGAACTGGAGATCGGGGAGTGTGGGTGCGTTAAATAGTACTGGAGATCGGGGAGTGTGTGTACATTAAATAGAACTGGAGATCGCGGAGTGTGTGTACATTAAATAGAACTGGAGATCGTGGAGTGTGTGTACATTAAATAGAACTGGAGATCGCGGAGTGTGTGTACATTAAATAGAACTGGAGATCGGGGAGTGTGTGTACATTAAATAGAAGTGGTTTTCGGGGAGTGTCTGTACATTAAATTGAACTGGAGATCGGGGAGTGTGTGTACATTAAATACAACTGGAGATCGGGGAGTGTGTGTACATTAAATAGAACTGGAGATCGGGGAGTGTGTGTACATCAAATAGAACTGGAGATCGGGGAGTGTGTGCACATTAAATAGAGCTGGAGATCGGGGAGTGTGTGTACCTTAAATAGAACTGGAGATCGGGGAGTGTGTGTACGCTAAATAGAAGTGGAGATCGGGGAGTTTGTGTACATTAAATAGACATGGAGATCGGGGAGTGTGTACATTAAATAGAACTGGAGATCAGGGAGTGTGTGTACATTAAATAGAACTGGAGGTCGGGGAGTGTGTACATTAAATAGAGCTGGAGATCGGGGAGTCTGTGTACATTAAATAGAACTGGAGATCGGGGAGTGTGTGTACATTAAATAGAACTGGAGATCGGGGAGTGTGTGTACATTAAATAGAACTGGAGATCGGGGAGTGTGTGTACATTAAATAGATCTGGAGATCAGGGAGTGTGTGTACATTAAATAGAACTGGAGATCGGGGAGTGTGTATATTAAATAGAACTGGAGATCAGGGAGTGTGTGTCCATTAAATAGAACTGGAGATCGGGAAGTGTGTGCACATTAAATAGAGCTGGAGATCGGGGAGTATGTGTACATTAAATAGAACTGGAGATCAGGGAGTGTGTGTACATTAAATAGAACTGGAGATCGGGGAGTGTGTGTACATTAAATAGAACTGGAGATCGGGGAGTGCGTACATTAAATAGAACTAGAGATCAGGGAGTGTGTGTACATTAAATAGAACTGGAGATCGGGGAGTGTGTGTACATTAAATAGAACTGGAGATCAGGGAGTGTGTGTACATTAAATAGAACTGGAGAAAGGGGAGTGTGTGTACATTTAATAAAACTGGAGATCGGGGAGTGTGTGCACATTAAATAGAACTGGAGATCGGGGACAGTGGGAACATTAACTCGAATGGGAGATCGGGGAGTGTTGTTTACATTAAATAGAACTGGAGATCATGGAGTGTGTACATTAAATAGAACTGGATATCGGGGAGTGTGAGTTTATATTAAATAGCACTGGATATCGGGGAGTGTGTGTACATTAAATAGAACTGGAGATCGGGGAGTGTGTGTACATTAATTAGAACTGGAGATCGGGGAGTGTGTGTACATTAAATAGAACTGGAGATCGGGGAGTGTGTGTACATTAATTAGAACTGGAGATCGGGGAGTGTGTGTACATTAAATAGAACTGGGGATCAGGGAGTGTGCGTACATCAACTAGAACTGGAGATCGGGGAGTGTGGGTACATTAAATGGAACTGGAGATCGGGGAGTGAGTACATTAAATAGAACTGGAGATCAGGGAGTGTGTACATTAAATAGAACTGGAGATCGGGGAGTGTGTTTTTTCATTAATTAGAACTGGGATCGGGGAGTGTGTGTGCATTAAATAGAGCTGGAGATCGGGGAGTGTGTGTAAATTAAATAGAACTGGAGATCGGGGAGTGTGTGTACATCAAATAGAACTGGAGTTCGAGGAGTGTGTATACATTAAATAGAACTGGAGATCGGGGAGTGTGTGTACATTAAATAGAACTGGAGATCGGGAAGTGTGTGTACATTAAATAGAACTGGAGATCGGGGAGTGTGTGTCCATTAAATAGAACTGGAGATCGGGGAGTGTGTGTACCTTAAATTGAACTGGAGATCGGTGAGTGTGTGTACATTAAATAGAACTGGAGATCGGGGAGTGTGTGTACATTAAATAGAACTGGAGATCGGGGAGTGTGTGTACTTTAAATAGAACTGGAGATCGCTGAGTGTGTGTACATTAAATAGATCTGGAGATCGGGGAGTGTGTACATTAAATAGAACTGGAGATCAGGGAGTGTGTGTACATTAAATAGAACTGGAGATCGGGGAATGTGTACATTAAATAGAACTGGAGATCGGGGAGTGTGTACATTAAATAGAACTGGAGATCAGGGAGTGTGTGTACATTAAATGGAACTGGAGATCGGGGAGTATGTGTACATTAAATAGAACTGGAGATCGCTGAATGTGTGTACATTAAATAGATCTGGAGATCTGGGAGTGTGTATATTAAATAGAACTGGAGATCAGGGAGTGTGTGTCCAATAAATAGAACTGGAGATCGGGGAGTGTGTGCACATTAAATAGAGCTGGAGATCGGGGAGTGTGTGTACATTAAATGGAAGTGGAGATCGCGGAGTGTGAGTACATTAAATAGAACTGGAGATCGGGGAGTGTGTGTACATTAAATAGAACTGGAGATCGGGGAGTATGTGTACATTAAATAGAACTGGAGATCGGGGAGTGTGTGTACATTAAATAGAACTGGAGGTCGGGGAGTGCGTACATTAAATAGAACTGTAGATCAGGGAGTGTGTGTACATTAAATAGAACTGGAGATCGGGGAGTGTGTGTACATTAAATAGAACTGGATATCAGGGAGTGTGTGTACATTAAATAGAACTGGAGATTGGGGAGTGTGTGTACATTAATTGGAACTGGAGATTGGGGAGTGTTTACATTAAATAGAACTGGAGATCAGGGAGTGTGTGTACATTAAATAGAACTGGAGAAAGGGGAGTGTGTGTACATTTAATAAAACTGGAGATCGGGGAGTGTGTGCACATTAAATAGAACTGGAGATCGGCGAGTGTGTGTTTACATTAAATAGAACTGGAGATCGGGGAATGTGTGTAAATTAAATAGAACTGGAGATCATGGAGTGTATACATTAAATAGAACTGGAGATCGGCGAGTGTGTGTTTACATCAAATAGAACTGGAGATCGGGGAGTGTGTCTACATTAAATAGAACTGGAGATCGGGGAGTGTGTGTACATTAAATAGAACTGGAGATCGGGAAGTGTGCGTACATTAAATAGAACTTGGATCGGGAAGTGTGTGTACATTAAAGAGAACTGGAGATCGGCGAGTGTGTGTTTACATCAAATAGAACTGGAGATCGGGGAGTGTGTCTACATTAAATAGAACTGGAGATCGGGAAGTGTGCATACATTAAATAGAACTGGGATCGGGGAGTGTGTGTACATTAAAGAGAACTGGAGATCGGGGAGAGTGGGTACATTAAATTGAACTGGAGATCGCGGAGTGTGTGTGCATGAAATAGAACTGGAGATCGGGGAGTGTGTGTACATTAAGTAGAACTGGAGATCGCGGAGTGTGTGTACATAAAATAAAACTGCAGATTGGGGAATGTGTGTACAGTTAATAGAACTGGAGATCGGGGAGTGTGTGTACATTACATAGAACTGGAGATCGGGGAGTGTGTGTGCATTAAATAGAACTGGAGATCGGGGAGTGTGTTTTTTCATTAAATAGAACTGGGATCGGGGAATGTGGGTACATTAAATGGAATTGGAGATCGGGGAGTGTGTGTACATTAAATAGAACTGGAGATCGGGGAGTGTGTGTACATTAATTGGAACTGGTGATCGGGGAGTGTGTGTGCATTAAATAGAGCTGGAGATCGGGGAGTGTGTGTAAATTAAACAGAACTGGAGATCGGGGAGTGTGTGTACATTAAATAGAACTGGAGTTCGAGGAGTGTGTGCACATTAAATAGAACTGGAGATCGGGGAGTGTGTGTACATTATATAGAACTGGAGATCGTGGATTGTATGCACATTAAATGGAACTGGTGATCGGGGAGTGTGTGTGCATTAAATAGAGCTGGAGATCGGGGAGTGTGTGTAAATTAAATAGAACTGGAGATCGGGGAGTGTGTGTACATTAAATAGAACTGGAGTTCGAGGAGTGTGTGTACATTAAATAGAACTGGAGATTGGGGAGTGTGTGTACATTAAATAGAACTGGAGATCGGGGAGTGTGGGTACATTAAATAGAACTGGAGATCGGGGAGTGTGTGTACATTAAATAGAACTGGAGATCGGGGAGAGTGTGTACATTAAATAGAACTGGAGATCGGGGAGTGTGTGTACATTAAATAGAACTGGAGATCGGGGAGTGTGTGTACCTTAAATTGAACTGGAGATCGGGGAGTGTGTGTACATTAAATAGAACTGGAGATCGGGGCGTGTGTGTACATTAAATAGAACTGGAGATCGGGGAGTGTGTGTACCAAAAATAGAACTGGAGATCGGGGAGTGTGTGTACATTAAATAGAACTGGAGATCGGGGAGTGTGTGTACATTAAATAGAACTGGAGATCGGGGAGTGTTTATATTAAATAGAACTGGAGATCAGGGAGTGTGTGTACATTAAATAGAACTGGAGATCAGGGAGTGTGTGTACATTAAATAGAGCTGGAGATCGGGGAGTATGTGCACATTAAATAGAACTGGAGATCGCGGAGTGTGTGTACATTAAATAGATCTGGAGCTCGGGGAGTGTGTGTACAGTAAATAGAACTGTAGATCGGGGAGTGTGTGTACATTAAATAGATCAGGATATCAGGGCGTGTGTGTACATGAAATAGAACTGGAGATCAGGGAGTGTGAATATTAAATAGAACTGGAGATCAGGGAGTGTGTGTCCATTAAATAGAACTGGAGATCGGGGAGAGTGTGTACATTAAATAGAGCTGGAGATCGGGGAGTATGTGTACATTAAATAGAACTGGATATCGCGGAGTGTGGGTACATTAACTAGAACGGGAGATCGGGGAGTGTGTGTACCTTAAATAGAGCTGGAGATCGGGGCGTGCTTACCTTGAATAGAACTGGAGATCAGGGAGTGTGTGCACATTAAATAGAACTGGAGATCGGGGAGTGTGTGTACATTAAATAGAACTGGAGATCGGGGAGTGTGTTTACATTAAATGGAACTGGAGATCAGGGAGTGTGTGTACATTAAATAGAACTGGAGATCGGGGAGTGTGTACATTAAATAGAACTGGAGATCGGGGAGTGTGGGTACTTTAAATGGAACTGGAGATCGGGGAGTGTGGATACATTAAATAGAACTGGAGTTCGAGGAGTGTGTGTACATTAAATAGAACTGGAGATCGGGGAGTGTGTGTACATTATATAGAACTGGAGATCGTGGATTGTATGTACATTCATTAGAACTGGAGATCGGGGAGTGTGTACATTAAATAGAACTGGAGTTTGGGGAGTGTGTGTACATTAAATAGAACTGGAGATCGGGGAGTGTGTGTACATTAAATAGAACTGGAGATCGGAGAGTGGGTACATTAAATAGAACTGGAGATCGGGGAGTATGTGTACATTAAATAGAACTGGAGATCGGGGAGTGTGTGTACCTTAAATTGAACTGGAGATCGGGGAGTGTGTGTACATTAAATAGAACTGGAGATCGGGGAGTGTGTGTACATTAAATAGAACTGGAGATCGGGGAGTGTGTGTACATTAAATAGAACTGGAGATCGGGGAGTGTGTACATTAAATAGAACTGGAGATCGGGGAGTGTGTGGACATTAAATAGATCAGGAGATCAGGGAGTGTGTGTACATTAAATAGAACTGGAGATCGGGGAGTGTGTATATTAAATAGAACTGGAGATCAGGGAGTGTGTGTCCATTAAATAGAACTGGAGATCGGGGAGTGTGTGTACATTAAATAGAGCTGGAGATCGTGGAGTATGTGTACATTAAATAGAACTGGAGATCGCAGAGTGTGAGTGCATTAAATAGAACTGGAGATCGGGGATTGTGTGTACATTAAATAGAACTGGAGATCGGGGAGTGTGTACATTAAATAGAACTGGAGATCGCTAAGTCTGGGTACATTAACTAGAACGGGAGATCGGGGAGTGTGTGCATTAACTAGAACTGGATGTCGGGGAGTGTGTGTACCTTAAATAGAACTGGAGATCGGGGCGTGCTTACCTTGAATAGAACTGGAGATCAAGGAGTGTGTGCACATTAAATAGAACTGGAGATACTGGAGTGTGTGTACATTAAATAGAATTGGAGATCGGGGAGTGTGTTTACATTAAATGGAACTGGAGATCAGGGAGTGTGTGTCCATTAAATAGCACTGGAGATCGGGGAGTGTGTACATTAAATAGAGCTGGAGATCGGGGAGTGTGTGTACATTAAATAGAAGTGGAGATCGCGGAGTGTGAGTACATTAAATAGAACTGGAGATCGGGGAGTGTGTGTACATTAAATAGAACTGGAGATCGGGGAGTATGTGTACATTAAATAGAACTGGAGATCGGGGAGTGTGTGTACATTAAATAGAACTGGAGGTCGGGGAGTGCGTACATTAAATAGAACTGTAGATCAGGGAGTGTGTGTACATTAAATAGAACTGGAGATCGGGGAGTGTGTGTACATTAAATAGAACTGGATATCAGGGAGTGTGTGTACATTAATTGGAACTGGAGATCGGGGAGTGTTTACATTAAATAGAACTGGAGATCAGGGAGTGTGTGTACATTAAATAGAACTGGAAAAAGGGGAGTGTGTGTACATTTAATAAAACGAGATCGGGGAGTGTGTGCACATTAAATAGAACTGGAGATCGGCGAGTGTGTGTTTACATTAAATAGAACTGGAGATCGGGGAATGTGTGTAAATTAAATAGAACTGGAGATCATGGAGTGTATACATTAAATAGAACTGGAGATCGGCGAGTGTGTGTTTACATCAAATAGAACTGGAGATCGGGGAGTGTGTCTACATTAAATAGAACTGGAGATCGGGGAGTGTGTGTACATTAAATAGAACTGGAGATCGGGAAGTGTGCGTACATTAAATAGAACTTGGATCGGGAAGTGTGTGTACATTAAAGAGAACTGGAGATCGGCGAGTGTGTGTTTACATCAAATAGAACTGGAGATCGGGGAGTGTGTCTACATTAAATAGAACTGGAGATCGGGAAGTGTGCATACATTAAATAGAACTGGGATCGGGGAGTGTGTGTACATTAAAGAGAACTGGAGATCGGGGAGAGTGGGTACATTAAATTGAACTGGAGATCGCGGAGTGTGTGTGCATGAAATAGAACTGGAGATCGGGGAGTGTGTGTACATTAAGTAGAACTGGAGATCGCGGAGTGTGTGTACATAAAATAAAACTGCAGATTGGGGAATGTGTGTACAGTTAATAGAACTGGAGATCGGGGAGTGTGTGTACATTACATAGAACTGGAGATCGGGGAGTGTGTGTGCATTAAATAGAACTGGAGATCGGGGAGTGTGTTTTTTCATTAAATAGAACTGGGATCGGGGAATGTGGGTACATTAAATGGAATTGGAGATCGGGGAGTGTGTGTACATTAAATAGAACTGGAGATCGGGGAGTGTGTGTACATTAAATGGAACTGGTGATCGGGGAGTGTGTGTGCATTAAATAGAGCTGGAGATCGGGGAGTGTGTGTAAATTAAACAGAACTGGAGATCGGGGAGTGTGTGTACATTAAATAGAACTGGAGTTCGAGGAGTGTGTGCACATTAAATAGAACTGGAGATCGGGGAGTGTGTGTACATTATATAGAACTGGAGATCGTGGATTGTATGCACATTAAATGGAACTGGTGATCGGGGAGTGTGTGTGCATTAAATAGAGCTGGAGATCGGGGAGTGTGTGTAAATTAAATAGAACTGGAGATCGGGGAGTGTGTGTACATTAAATAGAACTGGAGTTCGAGGAGTGTGTGTACATTAAATAGAACTGGAGATTGGGGAGTGTGTGTACATTAAATAGAACTGGAGATCGGGGAGTGTGGGTACATTAAATAGAACTGGAGATCGGGGAGTGTGTGTACATTAAATAGAACTGGAGATCGGGGAGAGTGTGTACATTAAATAGAACTGGAGATCGGGGAGTGTGTGTACATTAAATAGAACTGGAGATCGGGGAGTGTGTGTACCTTAAATTGAACTGGAGATCGGGGAGTGTGTGTACATTAAATAGAACTGGAGATCGGGGCGTGTGTGTACATTAAATAGAACTGGAGATCGGGGAGTGTGTGTACCAAAAATAGAACTGGAGATCGGGGAGTGTGTGTACATTAAATAGAACTGGAGATCGGGGAGTGTGTGTACATTAAATAGAACTGGAGATCGGGGAGTGTTTATATTAAATAGAACTGGAGATCAGGGAGTGTGTGTACATTAAATAGAACTGGAGATCAGGGAGTGTGTGTACATTAAATAGAGCTGGAGATCGGGGAGTATGTGCACATTAAATAGAACTGGAGATCGCGGAGTGTGTGTACATTAAATAGATCTGGAGCTCGGGGAGTGTGTGTACAGTAAATAGAACTGTAGATCGGGGAGTGTGTGTACATTAAATAGATCAGGAGATCAGGGCGTGTGTGTACATGAAATAGAACTGGAGATCAGGGAGTGTGAATATTAAATAGAACTGGAGATCAGGGAGTGTGTGTCCATTAAATAGAACTGGAGATCGGGGAGAGTGTGTACATTAAATAGAGCTGGAGATCGGGGAGTATGTGTACATTAAATAGAACTGGATATCGCGGAGTGTGGGTACATTAACTAGAACGGGAGATCGGGGAGTGTGTGTACCTTAAATAGAGCTGGAGATCGGGGCGTGCTTACCTTGAATAGAACTGGAGATCAGGGAGTGTGTGCACATTAAATAGAACTGGAGATCGGGGAGTGTGTGTACATTAAATAGAACTGGAGATCGGGGAGTGTGTTTACATTAAATGGAACTGGAGATCAGGGAGTGTGTGTACATTAAATAGAACTGGAGATCGGGGAGTGTGTACATTAAATAGAACTGGAGATCGGGGAGTGTGGGTACTTTAAATGGAACTGGAGATCGGGGAGTGTGGATACATTAAATAGAACTGGAGTTCGAGGAGTGTGTGTACATTAAATAGAACTGGAGATCGGGGAGTGTGTGTACATTATATAGAACTGGAGATCGTGGATTGTATGTACATTCATTAGAACTGGAGATCGGGGAGTGTGTACATTAAATAGAACTGGAGTTTGGGGAGTGTGTGTACATTAAATAGAACTGGAGATCGGGGAGTGTGTGTACATTAAATAGAACTGGAGATCGGAGAGTGGGTACATTAAATAGAACTGGAGATCGGGGAGTATGTGTACATTAAATAGAACTGGAGATCGGGGAGTGTGTGTACCTTAAATTGAACTGGAGATCGGGGAGTGTGTGTACATTAAATAGAACTGGAGATCGGGGAGTGTGTGTACATTAAATAGAACTGGAGATCGGGGAGTGTGTGTACATTAAATAGAACTGGAGATCGGGGAGTGTGTACATTAAATAGAACTGGAGATCGGGGAGTGTGTGGACATTAAATAGATCAGGAGATCAGGGAGTGTGTGTACATTAAATAGAACTGGAGATCGGGGAGTGTGTATATTAAATAGAACTGGAGATCAGGGAGTGTGTGTCCATTAAATAGAACTGGAGATCGGGGAGTGTGTGTACATTAAATAGAGCTGGAGATCGTGGAGTATGTGTACATTAAATAGAACTGGAGATCGCAGAGTGTGAGTGCATTAAATAGAACTGGAGATCGGGGATTGTGTGTACATTAAATAGAACTGGAGATCGGGGAGTGTGTCTACATTAAATAGAACTGGAGATCGCTAAGTCTGGGTACATTAAATAGAACTGGGATCGGGGAGTGTGTGTACATTAAAGAGAACTGGAGATCGGGGAGAGTGGGTACATTAAATTGAACTGGAGATCGCGGAGTGTGTGTGCATGAAATAGAACTGGAGATCGGGGAGTGTGTGTACATTAAGTAGAACTGGAGATCGCGGAGTGTGTGTACATAAAATAAAACTGCAGATTGGGGAATGTGTGTACAGTTAATAGAACTGGAGATCGGGGAGTGTGTGTACATTACATAGAACTGGAGATCGGGGAGTGTGTGTGCATTAAATAGAACTGGAGATCGGGGAGTGTGTTTTTTCATTAAATAGAACTGGGATCGGGGAATGTGGGTACATTAAATGGAATTGGAGATCGGGGAGTGTGTGTACATTAAATAGAACTGGAGATCGGGGAGTGTGTGTACATTAAATGGAACTGGTGATCGGGGAGTGTGTGTGCATTAAATAGAGCTGGAGATCGGGGAGTGTGTGTAAATTAAACAGAACTGGAGATCGGGGAGTGTGTGTACATTAAATAGAACTGGAGTTCGAGGAGTGTGTGCACATTAAATAGAACTGGAGATCGGGGAGTGTGTGTACATTATATAGAACTGGAGATCGTGGATTGTATGCACATTAAATGGAACTGGTGATCGGGGAGTGTGTGTGCATTAAATAGAGCTGGAGATCGGGGAGTGTGTGTAAATTAAATAGAACTGGAGATCGGGGAGTGTGTGTACATTAAATAGAACTGGAGTTCGAGGAGTGTGTGTACATTAAATAGAACTGGAGATTGGGGAGTGTGTGTACATTAAATAGAACTGGAGATCGGGGAGTGTGGGTACATTAAATAGAACTGGAGATCGGGGAGTGTGTGTACATTAAATAGAACTGGAGATCGGGGAGAGTGTGTACATTAAATAGAACTGGAGATCGGGGAGTGTGTGTACATTAAATAGAACTGGAGATCGGGGAGTGTGTGTACCTTAAATTGAACTGGAGATCGGGGAGTGTGTGTACATTAAATAGAACTGGAGATCGGGGCGTGTGTGTACATTAAATAGAACTGGAGATCGGGGAGTGTGTGTACCAAAAATAGAACTGGAGATCGGGGAGTGTGTGTACATTAAATAGAACTGGAGATCGGGGAGTGTGTGTACATTAAATAGAACTGGAGATCGGGGAGTGTTTATATTAAATAGAACTGGAGATCAGGGAGTGTGTGTACATTAAATAGAACTGGAGATCAGGGAGTGTGTGTACATTAAATAGAGCTGGAGATCGGGGAGTATGTGCACATTAAATAGAACTGGAGATCGCGGAGTGTGTGTACATTAAATAGATCTGGAGCTCGGGGAGTGTGTGTACAGTAAATAGAACTGTAGATCGGGGAGTGTGTGTACATTAAATAGATCAGGAGATCAGGGCGTGTGTGTACATGAAATAGAACTGGAGATCAGGGAGTGTGAATATTAAATAGAACTGGAGATCAGGGAGTGTGTGTCCATTAAATAGAACTGGAGATCGGGGAGAGTGTGTACATTAAATAGAGCTGGAGATCGGGGAGTATGTGTACATTAAATAGAACTGGATATCGCGGAGTGTGGGTACATTAACTAGAACGGGAGATCGGGGAGTGTGTGTACCTTAAATAGAGCTGGAGATCGGGGCGTGCTTACCTTGAATAGAACTGGAGATCAGGGAGTGTGTGCACATTAAATAGAACTGGAGATCGGGGAGTGTGTGTACATTAAATAGAACTGGAGATCGGGGAGTGTGTTTACATTAAATGGAACTGGAGATCAGGGAGTGTGTGTACATTAAATAGAACTGGAGATCGGGGAGTGTGTACATTAAATAGAACTGGAGATCGGGGAGTGTGGGTACTTTAAATGGAACTGGAGATCGGGGAGTGTGGATACATTAAATAGAACTGGAGTTCGAGGAGTGTGTGTACATTAAATAGAACTGGAGATCGGGGAGTGTGTGTACATTATATAGAACTGGAGATCGTGGATTGTATGTACATTCATTAGAACTGGAGATCGGGGAGTGTGTACATTAAATAGAACTGGAGTTTGGGGAGTGTGTGTACATTAAATAGAACTGGAGATCGGGGAGTGTGTGTACATTAAATAGAACTGGAGATCGGAGAGTGGGTACATTAAATAGAACTGGAGATCGGGGAGTATGTGTACATTAAATAGAACTGGAGATCGGGGAGTGTGTGTACCTTAAATTGAACTGGAGATCGGGGAGTGTGTGTACATTAAATAGAACTGGAGATCGGGGAGTGTGTGTACATTAAATAGAACTGGAGATCGGGGAGTGTGTGTACATTAAATAGAACTGGAGATCGGGGAGTGTGTACATTAAATAGAACTGGAGATCGGGGAGTGTGTGGACATTAAATAGATCAGGAGATCAGGGAGTGTGTGTACATTAAATAGAACTGGAGATCGGGGAGTGTGTATATTAAATAGAACTGGAGATCAGGGAGTGTGTGTCCATTAAATAGAACTGGAGATCGGGGAGTGTGTGTACATTAAATAGAGCTGGAGATCGTGGAGTATGTGTACATTAAATAGAACTGGAGATCGCAGAGTGTGAGTGCATTAAATAGAACTGGAGATCGGGGATTGTGTGTACATTAAATAGAACTGGAGATCGGGGAGTGTGTACATTAAATAGAACTGGAGATCGCTAAGTCTGGGTACATTAACTAGAACGGGAGATCGGGGAGTGTGTGCATTAACTAGAACTGGATGTCGGGGAGTGTGTGTACCTTAAATAGAACTGGAGATCGGGGCGTGCTTACCTTGAATAGAACTGGAGATCAAGGAGTGTGTGCACATTAAATAGAACTGGAGATACTGGAGTGTGTGTACATTAAATAGAATTGGAGATCGGGGAGTGTGTTTACATTAAATGGAACTGGAGATCAGGGAGTGTGTGTCCATTAAATAGCACTGGAGATCGGGGAGTGTGTACATTAAATAGAGCTGGAGATCGGGGAGTGTGTGTACATTAAATAGAAGTGGAGATCGCGGAGTGTGAGTACATTAAATAGAACTGGAGATCGGGGAGTGTGTGTACATTAAATAGAACTGGAGATCGGGGAGTATGTGTACATTAAATAGAACTGGAGATCGGGGAGTGTGTGTACATTAAATAGAACTGGAGGTCGGGGAGTGCGTACATTAAATAGAACTGTAGATCAGGGAGTGTGTGTACATTAAATAGAACTGGAGATCGGGGAGTGTGTGTACATTAAATAGAACTGGATATCAGGGAGTGTGTGTACATTAATTGGAACTGGAGATCGGGGAGTGTTTACATTAAATAGAACTGGAGATCAGGGAGTGTGTGTACATTAAATAGAACTGGAAAAAGGGGAGTGTGTGTACATTTAATAAAACGAGATCGGGGAGTGTGTGCACATTAAATAGAACTGGAGATCGGCGAGTGTGTGTTTACATTAAATAGAACTGGAGATCGGGGAATGTGTGTAAATTAAATAGAACTGGAGATCATGGAGTGTATACATGAAATAGAACTGGAGATCGGCGAGTGTGTGTTTACATCAAATAGAACTGGAGATCGGGGAGTGTGTCTACATTAAATAGAACTGGAGATCGGGGAGTGTGTGTACATTAAATAGAACTGGAGATCGGGGAGTGTGTGTACATTAAATAGAACTGGAGATCGGGAAGTGTGCGTACATTAAATAGAACTGGCATCGGGAAGTGTGTGTACATTAATTAGAACTGGAGATCGGGGAGTGTGGGTACATTAAATTGAACTGGAGATCGGGAAGTGTGCATACATTAAATAGAACTGGGATCGGGGAGTGTGTGTACATTAAAGAGAACTGGAGATCGGGGAGAGTGGGTACATTAAATTGAACTGGAGATCGCGGAGTGTGTGTGCATGAAATAGAACTGGAGATCGGGGAGTGTGTGTACATTAAGTAGAACTGGAGATCGCGGAGTGTGTGTACATTAAATAAAACTGCAGATCGGGGAGTGTGTGTACAGTTAATAGAACAGGAGATCGGGGAGTGTGTGTACATTACATAGAACTGGAGATCGGGGAGTGTGTGTACATTAAATAGAACTGGAGATCGGGGAACGTGGGTACATTAAATAGAACTGGAGATCGGGGAGTGTGTGTACATTAAATAGAACTGGAGATCGGGGAGTGTGTGTACATTAAATAGAACTGGAGATCGGGGAGTGTGTGTACATTAAATAGAACTGGAGATCGGGGAGTGTGGGTACATTAAATAGAACTGGAGATCGGAGAGTGTGTGTACATTAAATAGAACTGGAGATCGGGGAGTGTGTTTTTTCATTAAATAGAACTGGGATCGGGGAATGTGGGTACATTAAATGGAATTGGAGATCGGGGAGTGTGTGTACATTAAATAGAACTGGAGATCGGGGAGTGTGTGTACATTAAATGGAACTGGTGATCGGGGAGTGTGTGTGCATTAAATAGAGCTGGAGATCGGGGAGTGTGTGTAAATTAAATAGAACTGGAGATCGGGGAGTGTGTGTACATTAAATAGAACTGGAGTTCGAGGAGTGTGTGCACATTAAATAGAACTGGAGATCGGGGAGTGTGTGTACATTATATAGAACTGGAGATCGTGGATTGTATGCACATTAAATGGAACTGGTGATCGGGGAGTGTGTGTAAATTAAATAGAACTGGAGATCGGGGAGTGTGTGTACATTAAATAGAACTGGAGTTCGAGGAGTGTGTGTACATTAAATAGAACTGGAGATTGGGGAGTGTGTGTACATTAAATAGAACTGGAGATCAGGGAGTGTGTGTACATTAAATAGAACTGGAGATCGGGGAGTGTGTGTACATTAAATAGAACTGGAGATCAGGGAGTGTGTGTACATTAAATAGAACTGGAGAAAGGGGAGTGTGTGTACATTTAATAAAACTGGAGATCGGGGAGTGTGTGCACATTAAATAGAACTGGAGATCAGGGACAGTGGGAACATTAACTCGAATGGGAGATCGGGGAGTGTTGTTTACATTAAATAGAACTGGAGATCATGGAGTGTGTACATTAAATAGAACTGGATATCGGGGAGTGTGTGTTTATATTAAATAGCACTGGATATCGGGGAGTGTGTGTACATTAAATAGAACTGGAGATCGGGGAGTGTGTGTACATTAATTAGAACTGGAGATCGGGGAGTGTGTGTACATTAAATAGAACTGGAGATCGGGGAGTGTGTGTACATTAATTAGAACTGGAGATCGGGGAGTGTGTGTACATTAAATAGAACTGGGGATCAGGGAGTGTGCGTACATCAACTAGAACTGGAGATCGGGGAGTGTGGGTACATTAAATGGAACTGGAGATCGGGGAGTGAGTACATTAAATAGAACTGGAGATCGGGGAGTGTGTACATTAAATAGAACTGGAGATCGGGGAGTGTGTTTTTTCATTAATTAGAACTGGGATCGGGGAGTGTGTGTGCATTAAATAGAGCTGGAGATCGGGGAGTGTGTGTAAATTAAATAGAACTGGAGATCGGGGAGTGTGTGTACATCAAATAGAACTGGAGTTCGAGGAGTGTGTATACATTAAATAGAACTGGAGATCGGGGAGTGTGTGTACATTAAATAGAACTGGAGATCGGGAAGTGTGTGTACATTAAATAGAACTGGAGATCGGGGAGTGTGTGTCCATTAAATAGAACTGGAGATCGGGGAGTGTGTGTACCTTAAATTGAACTGGAGATCGGTGAGTGTGTGTACATTAAATAGAACTGGAGATCGGGGAGTGTGTGTACATTAAATAGAACTGGAGATCGGGGAGTGTGTGTACATTAAATAGAACTGGAGATCGCTGAGTGTGTGTACATTAAATAGATCTGGAGATCGGGGAGTGTGTACATTAAATAGAACTGGAGATCAGGGAGTGTGTGTACATTAAATAGAACTGGAGATCGGAGAATGTGTACATTAAATAGAACTGGAGATCGGGGAGTGTGTACATTAAATAGAACTGGAGATCAGGGAGTGTGTGTACATTAAATGGAACTGGAGATCGGGGAGTATGTGTACATTAAATAGAACTGGAGATCGCTGAATGTGTGTACATTAAATAGATCTGGAGATCTGGGAGTGTGTATATTAAATAGAACTGGAGATCAGGGAGTGTGTGTCCAATAAATAGAACTGGAGATCGGGGAGTGTGTGCACATTAAATAGAGCTGGAGATCGGGGAGTGTGTGTACATTAAATGGAAGTGGAGATCGCGGAGTGTGAGTACATTAAATAGAACTGGAGATCGGGGAGTGTGTGTACATTAAATAGAACTGGAGATCGGGGAGTATGTGTACATTAAATAGAACTGGAGATCGGGGAGTGTGTGTACATTAAATAGAACTGGAGATCGGGGAGTGTGTGTACATTAAATAGAACTGGATATCAGGGAGTGTGTGTACATTAAATAGAACTGGAGATTGGGGAGTGTGTGTACATTAATTGGAACTGGAGATCGGGGAGTGTTTACATTAAATAGAACTGGAGATCAGGGAGTGTGTGTACATTAAATAGAACTGGAGTTCGGGGAGTGTGTGTACATTTAATAAAACTGGAGATCGGGGAGTGTGTGCACATTAAATAGAACTGGAGATCGGCGAGTGTGTGTTTACAT
Organism: Somniosus microcephalus; assembly: GCF_052327205.1. Lineage (NCBI taxonomy): Eukaryota > Metazoa > Chordata > Chondrichthyes > Squaliformes > Somniosidae > Somniosus > Somniosus microcephalus. Next base: position 46,055 of record NW_028225806.1, on the reverse strand, counting down.
TAAATAGAACTGGAGATCGGGGAATGTGTGTAAATTAAATAGAACTGGAGATCATGGAGTGTATACATTAAATAGAACTGGAGATCGGCGAGTGTGTGTTTACATCAAATAGAACTGGAGATCGGGGAGTGTGTCTACATTAAATAGAACTGGAGATCGGGGAGTGTGTGTACATTAAATAGAACTGGAGATCGGGAAGTGTGCGTACATTAAATAGAACTTGGATCGGGAAGTGTGTGTACATTAAAGAGAACTGGAGATCGGCGAGTGTGTGTTTACATCAAATAGAACTGGAGATCGGGGAGTGTGTCTACATTAAATAGAACTGGAGATCGGGAAGTGTGCATACATTAAATAGAACTGGGATCGGGGAGTGTGTGTACATTAAAGAGAACTGGAGATCGGGGAGAGTGGGTACATTAAATTGAACTGGAGATCGCGGAGTGTGTGTGCATGAAATAGAACTGGAGATCGGGGAGTGTGTGTACATTAAGTAGAACTGGAGATCGCGGAGTGTGTGTACATAAAATAAAACTGCAGATCGGGGAATGTGTGTACAGTTAATAGAACTGGAGATCGGGGAGTGTGTGTACATTACATAGAATGGAGATCGGGGAGTGTGTGTACATTAAATAGAACTGGAGATCGGGGAGTGTGTTTTTTCATTAAATAGAACTGGGATCGGGGAATGTGGGTACATTAAATGGAATTGGAGATCGGGGAGTGTGTGTACATTAAATAGAACTGGAGATCGGGGAGTGTGTGTACATTAAATGGAACTGGTGATCGGGGAGTGTGTGTGCATTAAATAGAGCTGGAGATCGGGGAGTGTGTGTAAATTAAACAGAACTGGAGATCGGGGAGTGTGTGTACATTAAATAGAACTGGAGTTCGAGGAGTGTGTGCACATTAAATAGAACTGGAGATCGGGGAGTGTGTGTACATTATATAGAACTGGAGATCGTGGATTGTATGCACATTAAATGGAACTGGTGATCGGGGAGTGTGTGTGCATTAAATAGAGCTGGAGATCGGGGAGTGTGTGTAAATTAAATAGAACTGGAGATCGGGGAGTGTGTGTACATTAAATAGAACTGGAGTTCGAGGAGTGTGTGTACATTAAATAGAACTGGAGATTGGGGAGTGTGTGTACATTAAATAGAACTGGAGATCGGGGAGTGTGTGTACATTTAATAGAACTGGAGATCGGGGCGTGTGTGTACATTAAATAGAACTGGAGATCGGGGAGTGTGTGTACCAAAAATAGAACTGGAGATCGGGGAGTGTGTGTACATTAAATAGAACTGGAGATCGGGGAGTGTGTGTACATTAAATAGAACTGGAGATCGGGGAGTGTTTATATTAAATAGAACTGGAGATCAGGGAGTGTGTGTACATTAAATAGAACTGGAGATCAGGGAGTGTGTGTACATTAAATAGAGCTGGAGATCAGGGAGTATGTGCACATTAAATAGAACTGGAGATCGCGGAGTGTGTGTACATTAAATAGATCTGGAGCTCGGGGAGTGTGTGTACAGTAAATAGAACTGTAGATCGGGGAGTGTGTGTACATTAAATAGATCAGGAGATCAGGGAGTGTGTGTACATGAAATAGAACTGGAGATCAGGGAGTGTGAATATTAAATAGAACTGGAGATCAGGGAGTGTGTGTCCATTAAATAGAACTGGAGATCGGGGAGAGTGTGTACATTAAATAGAGCTGGAGATCGGGGAGTATGTGTACATTAAATAGAACTGGAGATCGCGGAGTGTGGGTACATTAACTAGAACGGGAGATCGGGGAGTGTGTGTACCTTAAATAGAGCTGGAGATCGGGGCGTGCTTACCTTGAATAGAACTGGAGATCAGGGAGTGTGTGCACATTAAATAGAACTGGAGATCGGGGAGTGTGTGTACATTAAATAGAACTGGAGATCGGGGAGTGTGTTTACATTAAATGGAACTGGAGATCAGGGAGTGTGTGTACATTAAATAGAACTGGAGATCGGGGAGTGTGTACATTAAATAGAACTGGAGATCGGGGAGTGTGGGTACTTTAAATGGAACTGGAGATCGGGGAGTGTGGATACATTAAATAGAACTGGAGTTCGAGGAGTGTGTGTACATTAAATAGAACTGGAGATCGGGGAGTGTGTGTACATTATATAGAACTGGAGATCGTGGATTGTATGTACATTCATTAGAACTGGAGATCGGGGAGTGTGTACATTAAATAGAACTGGAGTTTGGGGAGTGTGTGTACATTAAATAGAACTGGAGATCGGGGAGTGTGTGTACATTAAATAGAACTGGAGATCGGAGAGTGGGTACATTAAATAGAACTGGAGATCGGGGAGTGTGTGTACATTAAATAGAACTGGAGATCGGGGAGTGTGTGTACCTTAAATTGAACTGGAGATCGGGGAGTGTGTGTACATTAAATAGAACTGGAGATCGGGGAGTGTGTGTACATTAAATAGAACTGGAGATCGGGGAGTGTGTGTACATTAAATAGAACTGGAGATCGGGGAGTGTGTGGACATTAAATAGATCAGGAGATCAGGGAGTGTGTGTACATTAAATAGAACTGGAGATCGGGGAGTGTGTATATTAAATAGAACTGGAGATCAGGGAGTGTGTGTCCATTAAATAGAACTGGAGATCGGGGAGTGTGTGTACATTAAATAGAGCTGGAGATCGTGGAGTATGTGTACATTAAATAGAACTGGAGATCGCAGAGTGTGAGTGCATTAAATAGAACTGGAGATCGGGGATTGTGTGTACATTAAATAGAACTGGAGATCGGGGAGTGTGTACATTAAATAGAACTGGAGATCGCTAAGTGTGGGTACATTAACTAGAACGGGAGATCGGGGAGTGTGTGCATTAACTAGAACTGGATGTCGGGGAGTGTGTGTACCTTAAATAGAACTGGAGATCGGGGCGTGCTTACCTTGAATAGAACTGGAGATCAAGGAGTGTGTGCACATTAAATAGAACTGGAGATACTGGAGTGTGTGTACATTAAATAGAATTGGAGATCGGGGAGTGTGTTTACATTAAATGGAACTGGAGATCAGGGAGTGAGTGTACATTAAATAGCACTGGAGATCGGGGAGTGTGTACATTAAATAGAGCTGGAGATCGGGGAGTGTGTGTACATTAAATAGAAGTGGAGATCGCGGAGTGTGAGTACATTAAATAGAACTGGAGATCGGGGAATGTGTGTACATTAAATAGAACTGGAGATCGGGGAGTATGTGTACATTAAATAGAACTGGAGATCGGGGAGTGTGTGTACATTAAATAGAACTGGAGGTCGGGGAGTGCGTACATTAAATAGAACTGTAGATCAGGGAGTGTGTGTACATTAAATAGAACTGGAGATCGGGGAGTGTGTGTACATTAAATAGAACTGGATATCAGGGAGTGTGTGTACATTAATTGGAACTGGATATCGGGGAGTGTTTACATTAAATAGAACTGGAGATCAGGGAGTGTGTGTACACTAAATAGAACTGGAAAAAGGGGAGTGTGTGTACATTTAATAAAACGAGATCGGGGAGTGTGTGCACATTAAATAGAACTGGAGATCGGCGAGTGTGTGTTTACATTAAATAGAACTGGAGATCGGGGAATGTGTGTAAATTAAATAGAACTGGAGATCATGGAGTGTATACATGAAATAGAACTGGAGATCGGCGAGTGTGTGTTTACATCAAATAGAACTGGAGATCGGGGAGTGTGTCTACATTAAATAGAACTGGAGATCGGGGAGTGTGTGTACATTAAATAGAACTGGAGATCGGGGAGTGTGTGTACATTAAATAGAACTGGAGATCGGGAAGTGTGCGTACATTAAATAGAACTGGCATCGGGAAGTGTGTGTACATTAATTAGAACTGGAGATCGGGGAGTGTGGGTACATTAAATTGAACTGGAGATCGGGAAGTGTGCATACATTAAATAGAACTGGGATCGGGGAGTGTGTGTACATTAAAGAGAACTGGAGATCGGGGAGAGTGGGTACATTAAATTGAACTGGAGATCGCGGAGTGTGTGTGCATGAAATAGAACTGGAGATCGGGGAGTGTGTGTACATTAAGTAGAACTGGAGATCGCGGAGTGTGTGTACATTAAATAAAACTGCAGATCGGGGAGTGTGTGTACAGTTAATAGAACAGGAGATCGGGGAGTGTGTGTACATTACATAGAACTGGAGATCGGGGAGTGTGTGTACATTAAATAGAACTGGAGATCGGGGAACGTGGGTACATTAAATAGAACTGGAGATCGGGGAGTGTGTGTACATTAAATAGAACTGGAGATCGGGGAGTGTGTGTACATTAAATAGAACTGGAGATCGGGGAGTGTGTGTACATTAAATAGAACTGGAGATCGGGGAGTGTGGGTACATTAAATAGAACTGGAGATCGGAGAGTGTGTGTACATTAAATAGAACTGGAGATCGGGGAGTGTGTTTTTTCATTAAATAGAACTGGGATCGGGGAATGTGGGTACATTAAATGGAATTGGAGATCGGGGAGTGTGTGTACATTAAATAGAACTGGAGATCGGGGAGTGTGTGTACATTAAATGGAACTGGTGATCGGGGAGTGTGTGTGCATTAAATAGAGCTGGAGATCGGGGAGTGTGTGTAAATTAAATAGAACTGGAGATCGGGGAGTGTGTGTACATTAAATAGAACTGGAGTTCGAGGAGTGTGTGCACATTAAATAGAACTGGAGATCGGGGAGTGTGTGTACATTATATAGAACTGGAGATCGTGGATTGTATGCACATTAAATGGAACTGGTGATCGGGGAGTGTGTGTAAATTAAATAGAACTGGAGATCGGGGAGTGTGTGTACATTAAATAGAACTGGAGTTCGAGGAGTGTGTGTACATTAAATAGAACTGGAGATTGGGGAGTGTGTGTACATTAAATAGAACTGGAGATCGGGGAGTGTGGGTACATTAAATAGAACTGGAGATCGGGGAGTGTGTGTACATTAAATAGAACTGGAGATCGGGGAGAGTGTGTACATTAAATAGAACTGGAGATCGGGGAGTGTGTGTACATTAAATAGAACTGGAGATCGGGGAGTGTGTGTACCTTAAATTGAACTGGAGATCGGGGAGTGTGTGTACATTAAATAGAACTGGAGATCGTGGCGTGTGTGTACATTAAATAGAACTGGAGATCGGGGAGTGTGTGTACCAAAAATAGAACTGGAGATCGGGGAGTGTGTGTACATTAAATAGAACTGGAGATCGGGGAGTGTGTGTACATTAAATAGAACTGGAGATCGGGGAGTGTTTATATTAAATAGAACTGGAGATCAGGGAGTGTGTGTACATTAAATAGAACTGGAGATCAGGGAGTGTGTGTACATTAAATAGAGCTGGAGATCGGGGAGTATGTGCACATTAAATAGAACTGGAGATCGCGGAGTGTGTGTACATTAAATAGATCTGGAGATCGGGGAGTGTGTGTACATTAAATAGATCAGGAGATCAGGGAGTGTGTGTACATGAAATAGAACTGGAGATCAGGGAGTGTGAATATTAAATAGAACTGGAGATCAGGGAGTGTGTGTCCATTAAATAGAACTGGAGATCGGGGAGTGTGTGTACATTAAATAGAGCTGGAGATCGGGGAGTATGTGTACATTAAATAGAACTGGAGATCGCGGAGTGTGGGTACATTAACTAGAACGGGAGATCGGGGAGTGTGTGTACCTTATATAGAGCTGGAGATCGGGGCGTGCTTACCTTGAATAGAACTGGAAATCAGGGAGTGTGTGCACATTAAATAGAACTGGAGATCGGGGAGTGTGTGTACATTAAATAGAACTGGAGATCGGGGAGTGTGTTTACATTAAATGGAACTGGAGATCAGGGAGTGTGTGTACATTAAATAGAACTGGAGATCGGGGAGTGTGTACATTAAATAGAACTGGAGATCGGGGAGTGTGGGTACTTTAAATGGAACTGGAGATCGGGGAGTGTGGATACATGAAATAGAACTGGAGTTCGAGGAGTGTGTGTACATGAAATAGAACTGGAGATCGGGGAGTGTGTGTACATTATATAGAACTGGAGATCGTGGATTGTATGTACATTCATTAGAACTGGAGATCGGGGAGTGTGTACATTAAATAGAACTGGAGTTTGGGGAGTGTGTGTACATTAAATAGAACTGGAGATCGGGGAGTGTGTGTACATTAAATAGAACTGGAGATCGGAGAGTGGGTACATTAAATAGAACTGGAGATCGGGGAGTGTGTGTACATTAAATAGAACTGGAGATCGGGGAGTGTGTGTACCTTAAATTGAACTGGAGATCGGGGAGTGTGTGTACATTAAATAGAACTGGAGATCGGGGAGTGTGTGTACATTAAATAGAACTGGAGATCGGGGAGTGTGTGTACCATAAATAGAACTGGAGATCGGGGAGTGTGTGTACATTAAATAGGACTGGAGATCGGGGAGTGTGTGTACATTAAATAGAACTGGAGATCGGGGAGTGTGTACATTAAATAGAACTGGAGATCAGGGAGTGTGTGTACATTAAATAGAACTGGAGATCGGGGAGTGTGTGTACATTAAATAGAGCTGGAGATCGGTGAGTATGTGTACATTAAATAGAACTGGAGATCGCGGAGTGTGTGTACATTAAATAGATCTGGAGCTCGGGTAGTGTGTGTACATTAAATAGAACTGGAGATCGGGGAGTGTGTGGACATTAAATAGATCAGGAGATCAGGGAGTGTGTGTACATTAAATAGAACTGGAGATCGGGGAGTGTGTATATTAAATAGAACTGGAGATCAGGGAGTGTGTGTCCATTAAATAGAACTGGAGATCGGGGAGTGTGTGTACATTAAATAGAGCTGGAGATCGTGGAGTATGTGTACATTAAATAGAACTGGAGATCGCAGAGTGTGAGTGCATTAAATAGAACTGGAGATCGGGGAATGTGTGTACATTAAATAGAACTGGAGATCGGGGAGTGTGTACATTAAATAGAACTGGAGATCGGGGAGTGTGGGTACTTTAAATGGAACTGGAGATCGGGGAGTGTGGATACATTAAATAGAACTGGAGTTCGAGGAGTGTGTGTACATTAAATAGAACTGGAGATCGGGGAGTGTGTGTACATTATATAGAACTGGAGATCGTGGATTGTATGTACATTCATTAGAACTGGAGATCGGGGAGTGTGTACATTAAATAGAACTGGAGTTTGGGGAGTGTGTGTACATTAAATAGAGCTGGAGATCGTGGAGTATGTGTACATTAAATAGAACTGGAGATCGCAGAGTGTGAGTGCATTAAATAGAACTGGAGATCGGGGAGTGTGTGTACATTAAATAGAACTGGAGATCGGGGAGTGTGTACATTAAATAGAACTGGAGATCGCGGAGTGTGGGTACATTAACTAGAACGGGAGATCGGGGAGTGTGTGCATTAACTAGAACTGGATGTCGGGGAGTGTGTGTTCCTTAAAAAGAACTGGAGATCGGGGCGTGCTTACCTTGAATAGAACTGGAGATCAAGGAGTGTGTGCACATTAAATAGAACTGGAGATACTGGAGTGTGTGTACATTAAATAGAATTGGAGATCGGGGAGTGTGTTTACATTAAATGGAACTGGAGATCAGGGAGTGTGTGTACATTAAATAGCACTGGAGATCGGGGAGTGTGTACATTAAATAGAGCTGGAGATCGGGGAGTGTGTGTACATTAAATAGAAGTGGAGATCGCGGAGTGTGAGTACATTAAATAGAACTGGAGATCGGGGAGTGTGTGTACATTAAATAGAACTGGAGATCGGGGAGTATGTGTACATTAAATAGAACTGGAGATCGGGGAGTGTGTGTACATTAAATAGAACTGGAGGTCGGGGAGTGCGTACATTAAATAGAACTGTAGATCAGGGAGTGTGTGTACATTAAATAGAACTGGAGATCGGGGAGTGTGTGTACATTAAATAGAACTGGATATCAGGGAGTGTGTGTACATTAATTGGAACTGGAGATCGGGGAGTGTTTACATTAAATAGAACTGGAGATCAGGGAGTGTGTGTACATTAAATAGAACTGGAGAAAGGGGAGTGTGTGTACATTTAATAAAACTGGAGATCGGCGAGTGTGTGTTTACATTAAATAGAGCTGGAGATCGGGGAATGTGTGTAAATTAAATAGAACTGGAGATCATGGAGTGTATACATTAAATAGAACTGGAGATCGGCGAGTGTGTGTTTACATCAAATAGAACTGGAGATCGGGGAGTGTGTCTACATTAAATAGAACTGGAGATCGGGGAGTGTGTGTACATTAAATAGAACTGGAGATCGGGGAGTGTGTGTACATTAATTAGAACTGAAGATCGGGGAGTGTGGGTACATTAAATTGAACTGGAGATCGGGAAGTGTGCATACATTAAATAGAACTGGGATCGGGGAGTGTGTGTACATTAAAGAGAACTGGAGATCGGGGAGAGTGGGTACATTAAATTGAACTGGAGATCGCGGAGTGTGTGTGCATGAAATAGAACTGGAGATCGGGGAGTGTGTGTACATTAAGTAGAACTGGAGATCGCGGAGTGTGTGTACATTAAATAAAACTGGAGATCGGGGAGTGTGTGTACAGTTAATAGAACTGGAGATCGGGGAGTGTGTGTACATTACATAGAACTGGAGATCGGGGAGTGTGTGTACATTAAATAGAACTGGAGATCGGGGAGTGTGTGTACATTAAATAGAACTGGAGATCGGGGAGTGTGTGTACATTAAATAGAACTGGAGATCGGGGAGTGTGGGTACATTAAATAGAACTGGAGATCGGAGAGTGTGTGTACATTAAATAGAACTGGAGATCGGGGAGTGTGTTTTTTCATTAAATAGAACTGGGATCGGGGAATGTGGGTACATTAAATGGAATTGGAGATCGGGGAGTGTGTGTACATTAAATAGAACTGGAGATCGGGGAGTGTGTGTGCATTAAATAGAACTGGAGATCGTGGATTGTATGCACATTAAATGGAACTGGTGATCGGGGAGTGTGTGTGCATTAAATAGAGCTGGAGATCGGGGAGTGTGTGTAAATTAAATAGAACTGGAGATCGGGGAGTGTGTGTACATTAAATAGAACTGGAGTTCGAGGAGTGTGTGTACATTAAATAGAACTGGAGATTGGGGAGTGTGTGTACATTAAATAGAACTGGAGATCGGGGTGTGTGGGTACATTAAATAGAACTGGAGATCGGGGAGTGTGTGTACATTAAATAGAACTGGAGATCGGGGAGAGTGTGTACATTAAATAGAACTGGAGATCGGGGAGTGTGTGTCCATTAAATAGAACTGGAGATCGGGGAGTGTGTGTACCTTAAATTGAACTGGAGATCGGGGAGTATGTGTACATTAAATAGAACTGGAGATCGGGGCGTGTGTGTACATTAAATAGAACTGGAGATCGGGGAGTGTGTGTACCAAAAATAGAACTGGAGATCGGGGAGTGTGTGTACATTGAATAGAACTGGAGATCGGGGAGTGTGTGTACATTAAATAGAACTGGAGATCGGGGAGTGTTTATATTAAATAGAACTGGAGATCAGGGAGTGTGTGTACATTAAATAGAACTGGAGATCAGGGAGTGTGTGTACATTAAATAGAGCTGGAGATCGGGGAGTATGTGCACATTAAATAGAACTGGAGATCGCGGAGTGTGTGTACATTAAATAGATCTGGAGCTCGGGGATTGTGTGTACAGTAAATAGAACTGGAGATCGGGGAGTGTGTGTACATTAAATAGATCAGGAGATCAGGGAGTGTGTGTACATGAAATAGAACTGGAGATCAGGGAGTGTGAATATTAAATAGAACTGGAGATCAGGGAGTGTGTGTCCATTAAATAGAACTGGAGATCGGGGAGTGTGTGTACATTAAATAAAGCTGGAGATCGGGGAGTATGTGTACATTAAATAGAACTGGAGATCGCGGAGTGTGGGTACATTAACTAGAACGGGAGATCGGGGAGTGTGTGTACCTTAAATAGAGCTGGAGATCGGGGCGTGCTTACCTTGAATAGCACTGGAGATCAGGGAGTGTGTGCACATTAAATAGAACTGGAGATCGGGGAGTGTGTGTACATTAAATAGAACTGGAGATCGGGGAGTGTGTTTACATTAAATGGAACTGGAGATCAGGGAGTGTGTGTACATTAAATAGAACTGGAGATCGGGGAGTGTGTACATTAAATAGAACTGGAGATCGGGGAGTGTGGGTACTTTAAATGGAACTGGAGATCGGGGAGTGTGGATACATTAAATAGAACTGGAGTTCGAGGAGTGTGTGTACATTAAATAGAACTGGAGATCGGGGAGTGTGTGTACATTATATAGAACTGGAGATCGTGGATTGTATGTACATTCATTGGAACTGGAGATCGGGGAGTGTGTACATTAAATAGAACTGGAGTTTGGGGAGTGTGTGTACATTAAATAGAACTGGAGATCGGGGAGTGTGTGTACCTTAAATTGAACTGGAGATCGGGGAGTGTGTGTACATTAAATAGAACTGGAGATCGGGGAGTGTGTGTACATTAAATAGAACTGGAGATCGGGGAGTGTGTGTACCATAAATAGAACTGGAGATCGGGGAGTGTGTGTACATTAAATAGAACTGGAGAACGGGGAGTGTGTGTACATTAAATAGAGCTGCAGATCGGTGTGTATGTGTACATTAAATAGCACTGGAGATCGCGGAGTGTGTGTACATTAAATAGATCTGGAGCTCGGGTAGTGTGTGTACATTAAATAGAACTGGAGATCGGGGAGTGTGTGGACATTAAATAGATCAGGAGATCAGGGAGTGTGTGTACATTAAATAGAACTGGAGATCGGGGAGTGTGTATATTAAATAGAACTGGAGATCAGGGAGTGTGTGTCCATTAAATAGAACTGGAGATCGGGGAGTGTGTGTACATTAAATAGAGCTGGAGATCGTGGAGTATGTGTACATTAAATAGAACTGGAGATCGCAGAGTGTGAGTGCATTAAATAGAACTGGAGATCGGGGAGTGTGTGTACATTAAATAGAACTGGAGATCGGGGAGTGTGTACATTAAATAGAACTGGAGATCGCGGAGTGTGGGTACATTAACTAGAACGGGAGATCGGGGAGTGTGTGCATTAACTAGAACTGGATGTCGGGGAGTGTGTGTACCTTAAATAGAACTGGAGATCGGGGCGTGCTTACCTTGAATAGAACTGGAGATCAAGGAGTGTGTGCACATTAAATAGAACTGGAGATACTGGAGTGTGTGTACATTAAATAGAATTGGAGATCGGGGAGTGTGTTTACATTAAATGGAACTGGAGATCAGGGAGTGTGTGCACATTAAATAGCACTGGAGATCGGGGAGTGTGTACATTAAATAGAACTGGAGATCGGGGAGTGTGGGTACTTTAAATTGAACTGGAGATCGGGGAGTGTGTGTACATTAAATAGAACTGGAGTTCGGGGAGTGTGTGTACATTAAATAGAAATGGAGATCGGGGAGTGCGTGTACATTAAGTAGAACTGGAGATCGGGGAGTGTGGGCAGATTAAATAGAGCTGGAGATCGGGGAGTGTGTGTACATTAAATAGAACTGGAGATCGCGGAGTGTGAGTGCATTGAATAGAACTGGAGATCGGGAGGTGCGTGTACATTAAGTAGAACTGGAGATCGGGGAGTGTGGGCAGATTAAATAGAGCTGGAGATCGGCGAGTGTGTGTGCATTAAATAGAACTGGAGATCGGGGAGTGTGAGTGCATTGAATAGAACTGGAGATCGGGGAGTGTGGGTACATTAAATAGAACTGGAGATCGCGGAGTGTGGGTACATTAACTAGAACGGGAGATCGGGGAGTGTGTGTACCTTAAATAGAACTGGAGATCGGGGCGTGCTTACCTTGAATAGAACTGGAGATCAGGGAGTGTGTGCACATTAAATAGAACTGGAGATCGGGGAGTGTGTGTACATTAAATAGAACTGGAGATCGGGGAGTGTGTTTACATTAAATGGAACTGGAGATCAGGGAGTGTGTGTACATTAAATAGAACTGGAGATCGGGGAGTGTGTACTTTAAATAGAACTGGAGATCGGGGAGTGTGGGTACTTTAAATGGAACTGGAGATCGAGGAGTGTGGGTACATTAAATAGAACTGGAGTTCGAGGAGTGTGTGTACATTAAATAGAACTGGAGATCGGGGAGTGTGTGTACATTATATAGAACTGGAGATCGGGGAGTGTGTGTACATTGAATAGAACTGGAGATCGGGGAGTGTGTGTACCTTAAATTGAACTGGAGATCGGGGAGTGTGTGTACATTAAATAGAACTGGAGAACGGGGAGTGTGTGTACCATAAATAGAACTGGAGATCGGGGAGTGTGTGTACATTAAATAGAACTGGAAATCGGGGAGTGTGTGTACATTAAATAGAACTGGAGATCGGGGAGTGTGTACATTAAATGGAACTGGAGATCAGGGAGAGTGTGTACATTAAATAGAACTGGAGATCGGGGAGTGTGTACATTAAATAGAACTGGAGATCGGGGAGTGTGGGTACTTTAAATGGAACTGGAGATCGGGGAGTGTGGGTACATTAAATAGAACTGGAGTTCGAGGAGTGTGTGTACATTAAATAGAACTGGAGATCGGGGAGTGTGTGTACATTATATAGAACTGGAGATCGTGGATTGTATGTACATTCAATAGAACTGGAGATCGGGGAGAGTGTACATTAAATAGAACTGGAGATTGGGGTGTCTGTGTACATTAAATAGAACTGGAGATCGGGGAGTGTGTGTACATTAAATAGAACTGGAGATCGGAGAGTGGGTACATTTAATAAAACTGGAGATCGGGGAGTGTGTGCACATTAAATAGAACTGGAGATCGGCGAGTGTGTGTTTACATTAAATAGAACTGGAGATCGGGGAATGTGTGTACATTAAATAGAACTGGAGATCATGGAGTGTATACATTAAATAGAACTGGAGATCGGCGAGTGTGTGTTTACAGTAAATAGAACTGGAGATCGGGGAGTGTGTGTACATTAAATAGAACTGGAGATCGGGAAGTGTGCGTACATTAAATAGAACTGGGATCGGGAAGTGTGTGTACATTAATTAGAACTGGAGATCGGGGAGTGTGGGTACATTAAATTGAACTGGAGATAGGGAAGTGTGCATACATTAAGTAGAACTGGGATCGGGGAGAGTGGGTACATTAAATTGAACTGGAGATCGCGGAGTGTGTGTGCATGAAATAGAACTGGAGATCGGGGAGTGTGTGTACATTAAGTAGAACTGGAGATCGCGGAGTGTGTGTACATTAAATAAAACTGGAGATCGGGGAGTGTGTGTACAGTTAATAGAACTGGAGATCGGGGAGTGTGTGTACATTAAATAGAACTGGAGATCGGGGAGTGTGTGTACATTAAATAGAACTGGAGATCGGGGAATGTGGGTACATTAAATAGAACTGGAGATCGGGGAGTGTGTGTACATTAAATAGAACTAGAGATCAGGGAGTGTGTGTACATTAAATAGAACTGGAGATCGGGGAGTGTGTGTGCATTAAATAGAACTGGAGATCGGGGAGTGTGGGTACATTAAATAGAACTGGAGATCGGGGAGTGTGTACGTTAAATAGAACTGGAGATCGGGGAGTGTGTTTTTTCATTAAATAGAACTGGGATCGGGGAATGTGGGTACATTAAATGGAATTGGAGATCGGGGAGTGTGTGTACATTAAATAGAACTGGAGATCGGGGAGTGTGTGTACATTAAATGGAACTGGTGATCGGGGAGTGTGTGTGCATTAAATAGAGCTGGAGATCGGGGAGTGTGTGTAAATTAAATAGAACTGGAGATCGGGGAGTGTGGGTGCATTAAATAGAACTGGAGATCGGGGAGTGTGTGTACATTAAATAGAAGTGGAGATCGGGGAGTGTGTGTACATTAAATAGAACTGGAGATCGGGGAGTGTGAGTACTTTAAATATAACTGGAGATCGGGGCGTGTGTGTACATTAAATACAACTGGAGTTCGAGGAGTGTGTGTACATTAAATGGAACTGGAGATCAGGGAGTGTGTGTAAATTAAATAGAACTGGAGATCGGGGAGTGTGTGTACATTAAATAGAACTGGAGTTCGAGGAGTGTGTGCACATTAAATAGAACTGGAAATCGGGGAGTGTGTGTACATTATATAGAACTGGAGATCGTGGATTGTATGCACATTAAATGGAACTGGTGATCGGGGAGTGTGTGTGCATTAAATAGAGCTGGAGATCGGGGAGTGTGTGTAAATTAAATAGAACTGGAGATCGGGGAGTGTGTGTACATTAAATAGAACTGGAGTTCGAGGAGTGTGTGTACATTAAATAGAACTGGAGATTGGGGACTGTGTGTACATTAAATAGAACTGGAGATCGGGGAGTGTGGGTACATTAAATAGAACTGGAGATCGGGGAGTGTGTGTACATTAAATAGAACTGGAGATCGGGGAGAGTGTGTACATTAAATAGAACTGGAGATCGGGGCGTGTGTGTACATTAAATAGAACTGGAGATCGGGGAGTGTGTGTACCAAAAATAGAACTGGAGATCGGGGAGTGTGTGTACATTAAATAGAACTGGAGATCGGGGAGTGTGTGTACATTAAATAGAACTGGAGATCGGGGAGTGTTTATATTAAATAGAACTGGAGATCAGGGAGTGTGTGTACATTAAATAGAACTGGAGATCGCGGAGTGTGTGTACATTAAATAGATCTGGAGCTCGGGGAGTGTGTGTACATTAAATAGATCAGGAGATCAGGGAGTGTGTGTACATGAAATAGAACTGGAGATCAGGGAGTGTGAATATTAAATAGAACTGGAGATCAGGGAGTGTGAGCACATTAAATAGAACTGGAGATCGGGGAGTGTGTGTACATTAAATAGAACTGGAGATCGGGGAGTTTGTTTACATTAAATGGAACTGGAGATCAGGGAGTGTGTGTACATTAAATAGAACTGGAGATCGGGGAGTGTGTACATTAAATAGAACTGGAGATCTGTGAGTGTGGGTACTTTAAATGGAACTGGAGATCGGGGAGTGTGGATACATTAAATGGAACTGGAGTTCGAGGAGTGTGTGTACATTAAATAGAACTGGAGATCGGGGAGTGTGTGTACATTATATAGAACTGGAGATCGTGGATTGTATGTACATTCATTAGAACTGGAGATCGGGGAGTGTGTACATTAAATAGAACTGGAGATTGGGGAGTGTGTGTACATTAAATAGAACTGGAGATCGGGGAGTGTGTGTACATTAAATAGAACTGGAGATCGGAGAGTGGGTACATTAAATAGAACTGGAGATCGGGGAGTGTGTGTACATTAAATAGAACTGGAGATCGGAGAGTGGGTACATTAAATAGAACTGGAGATCGGGGAGTGTGTGTACATTAAATAGAACTGGAGAAAGGGGAGTGTGTGTACATTTAATAAAACTGGAGATCGGGGAGTGTGTGCACATTAAATAGAACTGGAGATCGGCGAGTGTGTGTTTACATTAAATAGAACTGGAGATCGGGGAATGTGTGTACATTAAATAGAACTGGAGATCATGGAGTGTATACATTAAATAGAACTGGAGATCGGCGAGTGTGTGTTTACAGTAAATAGAACTGGAGATCGGGGAGTGTGTGTACATTAAATAGAACTGGAGATCGGGGAGTGTGTGTACATTAAATAGAACTGGAGATCGGGGAGTGTGTGTACATTAAATAGAACTGGAGATCGGGAAGTGTGCGTACATTAAATAGAACTGGGATCGGGAAGTGTGTGTACATTAATTAGAACTGGAGATCGGGGAGTGTGGGTACATTAAATTGAACTGGAGATCGGGAAGTGTGCATACATTAAATAGAACTGGGATCGGGGAGTGTGTGTACATTAAAGAGAACTGGAGATCGGGGAGAGTGGGTACATTAAATTGAACTGGAGATCGCGGAGTGTGTGTGCATGAAATAGAACTGGAGATCGGGGAGTGTGTGTACATTAAGTAGAACTGGAGATCGCGGAGTGTGTGTACATTAAATAAAACTGGAGATCGGGGAGTGTGTGTACAGTTAATAGAACTGGAGATCGGGGAGTGTGTGTACATTAAATAGAACTGGAGATCGGGGAGTGTGTGTACATTAAATAGAACTGGAGATCGGGGAATGTGGGTACATTAAATAGAACTGGAGATCGGGGAGTGTGTGTACATTAAATAGAACTAGAGATCAGGGAGTGTGTGTACATTAAATAGAACTGGAGATCGGGGAGTGTGTGTGCATTAAATAGAACTGGAGATCGGGGAGTGTGGGTACATTAAATAGAACTGGAGATCGGGGAGTGTGTACGTTAAATAGAACTGGAGATCGGGGAGTGTGTTTTTTCATTAAATAGAACTGGGATCGGGGAATGTGGGTACATTAAATGGAATTGGAGATCGGGGAGTGTGTGTACATTAAATAGAACTGGAGATCGGGGAGTGTGTGTACATTAAATGGAACTGGTGATCGGGGAGTGTGTGTGCATTAAATAGAGCTGGAGATCGGGGAGTGTGTGTAAATTAAATAGAACTGGAGATCGGGGAGTGTGGGTACATTAAATAGAACTGGAGATCGGGGAGTGTGTGTACATTAAATAGAAGTGGAGATCGGGGAGTGTGTGTACATTAAATAGAACTGGAGATCGGGGAGTGTGAGTACTTTAAATATAACTGGAGATCGGGGCGTGTGTGTACATTAAATAGAACTGGAGTTCGAGGAGTGTGTGTACATTAAATGGAACTGGAGATCAGGGAGTGTGTGTAAATTAAATAGAACTGGAGATCGGGGAGTGTGTGTACATTAAATAGAACTGGAGTTCGAGGAGTGTGTGCACATTAAATAGAACTGGAAATCGGGGAGTGTGTGTACATTATATAGAACTGGAGATCGTGGATTGTATGCACATTAAATGGAACTGGTGATCGGGGAGTATGTGTGCATTAAATAGAGCTGGAGATCGGGGAGTGTGTGTAAATTAAATAGAACTGGAGATCGGGGTGTGTGTGTACATTAAATAGAACTGGAGTTCGAGGAGTGTGTGTACATTAAATAGAACTGGAGATTGGGGACTGTGTGTACATTAAATAGAACTGGAGATCGGGGAGTGTGGGTACATTAAATAGAACTGGAGATCGGGGAGTGTGTGTACATTAAATAGAACTGGAGATCGGGGAGAGTGTGTACATTAAATAGAACTGGAGATCGGGGCGTGTGTGTACATTAAATAGAACTGGAGATCGGGGAGTGTGTGTACCAAAAATAGAACTGGAGATCGGGGAGTGTGTGTACATTAAATAGAACTGGAGATCGGGGAGTGTGTGTACATTAAATAGAACTGGAGATCGGGGAGTGTTTATATTAAATAGAACTGGAGATCAGGGAGTGTGTGTACATTAAATAGAACTGGAGATCGCGGAGTGTGTGTACATTAAATAGATCTGGAGCTCGGGGAGTGTGTGTACATTAAATAGATCAGGAGATCAGGGAGTGTGTGTACATGAAATAGAACTGGAGATCAGGGAGTGTGAATATTAAATAGAACTGGAGATCAGGGAGTGTGAGCACATTAAATAGAACTGGAGATCGGGGAGTGTGTGTACATTAAATAGAACTGGAGATCGGGGAGTTTGTTTACATTAAATGGAACTGGAGATCAGGGAGTGTGTGTACATTAAATAGAACTGGAGATCGGGGAGTGTGTACATTAAATAGAACTGGAGATCGGTGAGTGTGGGTACTTTAAATGGAACTGGAGATCGGGGAGTGTGGATACATTAAATGGAACTGGAGTTCGAGGAGTGTGTGTACATTAAATAGAACTGGAGATCGGGGAGTGTGTGTACATTATATAGAACTGGAGATCGTGGATTGTATGTACATTCATTAGAACTGGAGATCGGGGAGTGTGTACATTAAATAGAACTGGAGATTGGGGAGTGTGTGTACATTAAATAGAACTGGAGATCGGGGAGTGTGTGTACATTAAATAGAACTGGAGATCGGAGAGTGGGTACATTAAATAGAACTGGAGATCGGGGAGTGTGTGTACATTAAATAGAACTGGAGACCGGGGAGTGTGTGTACCTTAAATTGAACTGGAGATCGGGGAGTGTGTGTACATTAAATAGAACTGGAGATCGGGGAGTGTGTGTACATTAAATAGAACTGGAGATCGGGGAGTGTGTGTACCATAAATAGAACTGGAGATCGGGGAGTGTGTGTACATTAAATAGGACTGGAGATCGGGGAGTGTGTGTACATTAAATAGAACTGGAGATCGGGGAGTGTGTACATTAAATAGAACTGGAGATCAGGGAGTGTGTGTACATTAAATAGAACTGGAGATCGGGGAGTGTGTGCACATTAAATAGAGCTGGAGATCGGTGAGTATGTGTACATTAAATAGAACTGGAGATCGCGGAGTGTGTGTACATTAAATAGATCTGGAGCTCGGGTAGTGTGTGTACATTAAATAGAACTGGAGATCGGGGAGTGTGTGGACATTAAATAGATCAGGAGATCAGGGAGTGTGTGTACATTAAATAGAACTGGAGATCGGGGAGTGTGTATATTAAATAGAACTGGAGATCAGGGAGTGTGTGTCCATTAAATAGAACTGGAGATCGGGGAGTGTGTGTACATTAAATAAAGCTGGAGATCGGGGAGTGTGTGTACATTAAATAGAACTGGAGATCGGGGTGTGTGTACAGTAAATAGAACTGGAGATCGCGGAGTGTGGGTCCATTAACTAGAACGGGAGATCGGGGAGTGTGTGCATTAACTAGAACTGGATGTCGGGGAGTGTGTGTACCTTAAATAGAACTGGAGATCGGGGCGTGCTTACCTTGAATAGAACTGGAGATCAAGGAGTGTGTGCACATTAAATAGAACTGGAGATACTGGAGTGTGTGTACATTAAATAGAATTGGAGATCGGGGAGTGTGTTTACATTAAATGGAACTGGAGATCAGGGAGTGTGTGTACATTAAATAGCACTGGAGATCGGGGAGTGTGTACATTAAATAGAACTGGAGATCGGGGAGTGTGGGTACTTTAAATTGAACTGGAGATCGGGGAGTGTGGGTACATTAAATAGAACTGGAGATCGGGGAGTGTGTGTACATTAAATAGAAGTGGAGATCGGGGAGTGTGTGTACATTAAATAGAACTGGAGATTGGGGACTGTGTGTACATTAAATAGAACTGGAGATCGGGGAGTGTGGGTACATTAAATAGAACTGGAGATCGGGGAGTGTGTGTACATTAAATAGAACTGGAGATCGGGGAGAGTGTGTACATTAAATAGAACTGGAGATCGGGGCGTGTGTGTACATTAAATAGAACTGGAGATCGGGGAGTGTGTGTACCAAAAATAGAACTGGAGATCGGGGAGTGTGTGTACATTAAATAGAACTGGAGATCGGGGAGTGTGTGTACATTAAATAGAACTGGAGATCGTGGAGTGTTTATATTAAATAGAACTGGAGATCAGGGAGTGTGTGTACATTAAATAGAACTGGAGATCGCGGAGTGTGTGTACATTAAATAGATCTGGAGCTCGGGGAGTGTGTGTACATTAAATAGATCAGGAGATCAGGGAGTGTGTGTACATGAAATAGAACTGGAGATCAGGGAGTGTGAATATTAAATAGAACTGGAGATCAGGGAGTGTGAGCACATTAAATAGAACTGGAGATCGGGGAGTGTGTGTACATTAAATAGAACTGGAGATCGGGGAGTTTGTTTACATTAAATGGAACTGGAGATCAGGGAGTGTGTGTACATTAAATAGAACTGGAGATCGGGGAGTGTGTACATTAAATAGAACTGGAGATCGGTGAGTGTGGGTACTTTAAATGGAACTGGAGATCGGGGAGTGTGGATACATTAAATGGAACTGGAGTTCGAGGAGTGTGTGTACATTAAATAGAACTGGAGATCGGGGAGTGTGTGTACATTATATAGAACTGGAGATCGTGGATTGTATGTACATTCATTAGAACTGGAGATCGGGGAGTGTGTACATTAAATAGAACTGGAGATTGGGGAGTGTGTGTACATTAAATAGAACTGGAGATCGGGGAGTGTGTGTACATTAAATAGAACTGGAGATCGGAGAGTGGGTACATTAAATAGAACTGGAGATCGGGGAGTGTGTGTACATTAAATAGAACTGGAGACCGGGGAGTGTGTGTACCTTAAATTGAACTGGAGATCGGGGAGTGTGTGTACATTAAATAGAACTGGAGATCGGGGAGTGTGTGTACATTAAATAGAACTGGAGATCGGGGAGTGTGTGTACCATAAATAGAACTGGAGATCGGGGAGTGTGTGTACATTAAATAGGACTGGAGATCGGGGAGTGTGTGTACATTAAATAGAACTGGAGATCGGGGAGTGTGTACATTAAATAGAACTGGAGATCAGGGAGTGTGTGTACATTAAATAGAACTGGAGATCGGGGAGTGTGTGTACATTAAATAGAGCTGGAGATCGGTGAGTATGTGTACATTAAATAGAACTGGAGATCGCGGAGTGTGTGTACATTAAATAGATCTGGAGCTCGGGTAGTGTGTGTACATTAAATAGAACTGGAGATCGGGGAGTGTGTGGACATTAAATAGATCAGGAGATCAGGGAGTGTGTGTACATTAAATAGAACTGGAGATCGGGGAGTGTGTATATTAAATAGAACTGGAGATCAGGGAGTGTGTGTCCATTAAATAGAACTGGAGATCGGGGAGTGTGTGTACATTAAATAAAGCTGGAGATCGGGGAGTCTGTGTACATTAAATAGAACTGGAGATCGGGGTGTGTGTACAGTAAATAGAACTGGAGATCGCGGAGTGTGGGTCCATTAACTAGAACGGGAGATCGGGGAGTGTGTGCATTAACTAGAACTGGATGTCGGGGAGTGTGTGTACCTTAAATAGAACTGGAGATCGGGGCGTGCTTACCTTGAATAGAACTGGAGATCAAGGAGTGTGTGCACATTAAATAGAACTGGAGATACTGGAGTGTGTGTACATTAAATAGAATTGGAGATCGGGGAGTGTGTTTACATTAAATGGAACTGGAGATCAGGGAGTGTGTGTACATTAAATAGCACTGGAGATCGGGGAGTGTGTACATTAAATAGAACTGGAGATCGGGGAGTGTGGGTACTTTAAATTGAACTGGAGATCGGGGAGTGTGGGTACATTAAATAGAACTGGAGATCGGGGAGTGTGTGTACATTAAATAGAAGTGGAGATCGGGGAGTGTGTGTACATTAAATAGAACTGGAGATCGGGGAGTGTGAGTACTTTAAATATAACTGGAGATCGGGGCGTGTGGATACATTAAATAGAACTGGAGATCGGGGAGTGTGTGTACATTAAATAGAACTGGAGTTCGGGGAGTGTGTGTACATTAAATAGAAATGGAGATCGGGGGTGCGTGTACATTAAGTAGAACTGGAGATCGGGGAGTATGTGTACATTAAATAGAACTGGAGATCGCGGAGTGTGAGTGCATTGAATAGAACTGGAGATCGGGAGGTGCGTGTACATTAAGTAGAACTGGAGATCGGGGAGTGTGGGCAGATTAAATAGAGCTGGAGATCGGCGAGTGTGTGTGCATTAAATAGAACTGGAGATCGGGGAGTGTGAGTGCATTGAATAGAACTGGAGATCGGGGAGTGTGTTTACATTAAATGGAACTGGAGATCAGGGAGTGTGTGTACATTAAATAGAACTGGAGATCGGGGAGTGTGTACTTTAAATAGAACTGGAGATCGGGGAGTGTGGGTACTTTAAATGGAACTGGAGATCGAGGAGTGTGGGTACATTAAATAGAACTGGAGTTCGAGGAGTGTGTGTACATTAAATAGAACTGGAGATCGGGGAGTGTGTGTACATTATATAGAACTGGAGATCGTGGATTGTATGTACATTCAATAGAACTGGAGATCGGGGAGTGTGGACATTAAATAGAACTGGAGATTGGGGAGCGTGTGTACATTAAATAGAACTGGAGATCGGGGAGTGTGTGTACATTGAATAGAACTGGAGATCGGGGAGTGTGTGTACCTTAAATTGAACTGGAGATCGGGGAGTGTGTGTACATTAAATAGAACTGGAGAACGGGGAGTGTGTGTACCATAAATAGAACTGGAGATCGGGGAGTGTGTGTACATTAAATAGAACTGGAGATCGGGGATTGTGTGTACATTAAATAGAACTGGTGATCGGGGAGTGTGTACATTAAATGGAACTGGAGATCAGGGAGAGTGTGTACATTAAATAGAACTGGAGATCGGGGAGTGTGTACATTAAATAGAACTGGAGATCGGGGAGTGTGGGTACTTTAAATGGAACTGGAGATCGGGGAGTGTGGGTACATTAAATAGAACTGGAGTTCGAGGAGTGTGTGTACATTAAATAGAACTGGAGATCGGGGAGTGTGTGTACATTATATAGAACTGGAGATCGTGGATTGTATGTACATTCAATAGAACTGGAGATCGGGGAGAGTGTACATTAAATAGAACTGGAGATTGGGGTGTGTGTGTACATTAAATAGAACTGGAGATCGGGGAGTGTGTGTACATTAAATAGAACTGGAGATCGGAGAGTGGGTACATTAAATAGAACTGGAGATCGGGGAGTGTGTGTACATTAAATAGAACTGGAGAAAGGGGAGTGTGTGTACATTTAATAAAACTGGAGATCGGGGAGTGTGTGCACATTAAATAGAACTGGAGATCGGCGAGTGTGTGTTTACATTAAATAGAACTGGAGATCGGGGAATGTGTGTACATTAAATAGAACTGGAGATCATGGAGTGTATACATTAAATAGAACTGGAGATCGGCGAGTGTGTGTTTACAGTAAATAGAACTGGAGATCGGGGAGTGTGTGTACATTAAATAGAACTGGAGATCGGGGAGTGTGTGTACATTAAATAGAACTGGAGATCGGGGCGTGTGTGTACATTAAATAGAACTGGAGATCGGGAAGTGTGCGTACATTAAATAGAACTGGGATCGGGAAATGTGTGTACATTAATTAGAACTGGAGATCGGGGAGTGTGGGTACATTAAATTGACCTGGAGATCGGGAAGTGTGCATACATTAAATAGAACTGGGATCGGGGAGTGTGTGTACATTAAAGAGAACTGGAGATCGGGGAGAGTGGGTACATTAAATTGAACTGGAGATCGCGGAGTGTGTGTGCATGAAATAGAACTGGAGATCGGGGAGTGTGTGTACATTAAGTAGAACTGGAGATCGGGGAGTGTGTGTACATTAAATAGAACTGGAGATCGGGGAGTGTGGGTACATTAAATAGAACTGGAGATCGGGGAGTGTGTACGTTAAATAGAACTGGAGATCGGGGAGTGTGTTTTTTCATTAAATAGAACTGGGATCGGGGAATGTGGGTACATTAAATGGAATTGGAGATCGGGGAGTGTGTGTACATTAAATAGAACTGGAGATCGGGGAGTGTGTGTACATTAAATGGAACTGGTGATCGGGGAGTGTGTGTGCATTAAATAGAGCTGGAGATCGGGGAGTGTGTGTAAATTAAATAGAACTGGAGATCGGGGAGTGTGTGTACATGAAATAGAACTGGAGTTCGAGGAGTGTGTGCACATTAAATAGAACTGGAGATCGGGGAGTGTGTGTACATTATATAGAACTGGAGATCGTGGATTGTATGCACATTAAATGGAACTGGTGATCGGGGAGTGTGTGTGCATTAAATAGAGCTGGAGATCGGGGAGTGTGTGTAAATTAAATAGAACTGGAGATCGGGGAGTGTGTGTACATTAAATAGAACTGGAGTTCGAGGAGTGTGTGTACATTAAATAGAACTGGAGATTGGGGAGTGTGTGTACATTAAATAGAACTGGAGATCGGGGAGTGTGGGTACATTAAATAGAACTGGAGATCGGGGAGTGTGTGTACATTAAATAGAACTGGAGATCGGGGAGAGTGTGTACATTAAATAGAACTGGAGATCGGGGCGTGTGTGTACATTAAATAGAACTGGAGATCGGGGAGTGTGTGTACCAAAAATAGAACTGGAGATCGGGGAGTGTGTGTACATTAAATAGAACTGGAGATCGGGGAGTGTGTGTACATTAAATAGAACTGGAGATCGGGGAGTGTTTATATTAAATAGAACTGGAGATCAGGGAGTGTGTGTACATTAAATAGAACTGGAGATCGCGGAGTGTGTGTACATTAAATAGATCTGGAGCTCGGGGAGTGTGTGTACATTAAATAGATCAGGAGATCAGGGAGTGTGTGTACATGAAATAGAACTGGAGATCAGGGAGTGTGAATATTAAATAGAACTGGAGATCAGGGAGTGTGAGCACATTAAATAGAACTGGAGATCGGGGAGTGTGTGTACATTAAATAGAACTGGAGATCGGGGAGTTTGTTTACATTAAATGGAACTGGAGATCAGGGAGTGTGTGTACATTAAATAGAACTGGAGATCGGGGAGTGTGTACATTAAATAGAACTGGAGATCGGGGAGTGTGGGTACTTTAAATGGAACTGGAGATCGGGGAGTGTGGATACATTAAATAGAACTGGAGTTCGAGGAGTGTGTGTACATTAAATAGAACTGGAGATCGGGGAGTGTGTGTACATTATATAGAACTGGAGATCGTGGATTGTATGTACATTCATTAGAACTGGAGATCGGGGAGTGTGTACATTAAATAGAACTGGAGATTGGGGAGTGTGTGTACATTAAATAGAACTGGAGATCGGGGAGTGTGTGTACATTAAATAGAACTGGAGATCGGAGAGTGGGTACATTAAATAGAACTGGAGATCGGGGAGTGTGTGTACATTAAATAGAACTGGAGATCGGGGAGTGTGTGTACCTTAAATTGAACTGGAGATCGGGGAGTGTGTGTACATTAAATAGAACTGGAGATCGGGGAGTGTGTGTACATTAAATAGAACTGGAGATCGGGGAGTGTGTGTACCATAAATAGAACTGGAGATCGGGGAGTGTGTGTACATTAAATAGGACTGGAGATCGGGGAGTGTGTGTACATTAAATAGAACTGGAGATCGGGGAGTGTGTACATTAAATAGAACTGGAGATCAGGGAGTGTGTGTACATTAAATAGAACTGGAGATTGGGGAGTGTGTGTACATTAAATAGAGCTGGAGATCGGTGAGTATGTGTACATTAAATAGAACTGGAGATCGCGGAGTGTGTGTACATTAAATAGATCTGGAGCTCGGGTAGTGTGTGTACATTAAATAGAACTGGAGATCGGGGAGTGTGTGGACATTAAATAGATCAGGAGATCAGGGAGTGTGTGTACATTAAATAGAACTGGAGATCGGGGAGTGTGTATATTAAATAGAACTGGAGATCAGGGAGTGTGTGTCCATTAAATAGAACTGGAGATCGGGGAGTGTGTGTACATTAAATAAAGCTGGAGATCGGGGAGTATGTGTACATTAAATAGAACTGGAGATCGCAGAGTGTGAGTACATTAAATAGAACTGGAGATCGGGGAGTGTGTGTACATTAAATAGAACTGGAGATCGGGGTGTGTGTACAGTAAATAGAACTGGAGATCGCGGAGTGTGGGTCCATTAACTAGAACGGGAGATCGGGGAGTGTGTGCATTAACTAGAACTGGATGTCGGGGAGTGTGTGTACCTTAAATAGAACTGGAGATCGGGGCGTGCTTACCTTGAATAGAACTGGAGATCAAGGAGTGTGTGCACATTAAATAGAACTGGAGATACTGGAGTGTGTGTACATTAAATAGAATTGGAGATCGGGGAGTGTGTTTACATTAAATGGAACTGGAGATCAGGGAGTGTGTGTACATTAAATAGCACTGGAGATCGGGGAGTGTGTACATTAAATAGAACTGGAGATCGGGGAGTGTGGGTACTTCAAATTGAACTGGAGATCGGGGAGTGTGGGTACATTAAATAGAACTGGAGATCGGGGAGTGTGTGTACATTAAATAGAAGTGGAGATCGGGGAGTGTGTGTACATTAAATAGAACTGGAGATCGGGGAGTGTGAGTACTTTAAATATAACTGGAGATCGGGGCGTGTGTGTACATTAAATAGAACTGGAGTTCGAGGAGTGTGTGTACATTAAATGGAACTGGAGATCAGGGAGTGTGTGTAAATTAAATAGAACTGGAGATCGGGGAGTGTGTGTACATTAAATAGAACTGGAGTTCGAGGAGTGTGTGCACATTAAATAGAACTGGAGATCGGGGAGTGTGTGTACATTATATGGAACTGGAGATCGTGGATTGTATGCACATTAAATGGAACTGGTGATCGGGGAGTGTGTGTGCATTAAATAGAGCTGGAGATCGGGGAGTGTGCGTAAATTAAATAGAACTGGAGATCGGGGAGTTTGTGTACATTAAATAGAACTGGAGTTCGAGGAGTGTGTGTACATTAAATAGAACTGGAGATTGGGGAGTGTGTGTACATTAAATAGAACTGGAGATCGGGGAGTGTGGGTACATTAAATAGAACTGGAGATCGGGGAGTGTGTGTACATTAAATAGAACTGGAGATCGGGGAGAGTGTGTACATTAAATAGAACTGGAGATCGGGGCGTGTGTGTACATTAAATAGAACTGGAGATCGGGGAGTGTGTGTACCAAAAATAGAACTGGAGATCGGGGAGTGTGTGTACATTAAATAGAACTGGAGATCGGGGAGTGTGTGTACATTAAATAGAACTGGAGATCGGGGAGTGTTTATATTAAATAGAACTGGAGATCGGGGAGTGTGTGTACATTATATAGAACTGGAGATCGTGGATTGTATGTACATTCATTAGAACTGGAGATCGGGGAGTGTGTACATTAAATAGAACTGGAGATTGGGGAGTGTGTGTACATTAAATAGAACTGGAGATCGGGGAGTGTGTGTACATTAAATAGAACTGGAGATCGGAGAGTGGGTACATTAAATAGAACTGGAGATCGGGGAGTGTGTGTACATTAAATAGAACTGGAGATCGGGGAGTGTGTGTACCTTAAATTGAACTGGAGATCGGGGAGTGTGTGTACATTAAATAGAACTGGAGATCGGGGAGTGTGTGTACATTAAATAGAACTGGAGATCGGGGAGTGTGTGTACCATAAATAGAACTGGAGATCGGGGAGTGTGTGTACATTAAATAGGACTGGAGATCGGGGAGTGTGTACATTAAATAGAACTGGAGATCGCGGAGTGTGTGTACATTAAATAGATCTGGAGCTCGGGGAGTGTGTGTACATTAAATAGATCAGGAGATCAGGGAGTGTGTGTACATGAAATAGAACTGGAGGTCAGGGAGTGTGAATATTAAATAGAACTGGAGATCAGGGAGTGTGAGCACATTAAATAGAACTGGAGATCGGGGAGTGTGTGTACATTAAATAGAACTGGAGATCGGGGAGTTTGTTTACATTAAATGGAACTGGAGATCAGGGAGTGTGTGTACATTAAATAGAACTGGAGATCGGGGAGTGTGTACATTAAATAGAACTGGAGATCGGTGAGTGTGGGTACTTTAAATGGAACTGGAGATCGGGGAGTGTGGATACATTAAATAGAACTGGAGTTCGAGGAGTGTGTGTACATTAAATAGAACTGGAGATCGGGGAGTGTGTGTACATTATATAGAACTGGAGATCGTGGATTGTATGTACATTCATTAGAACTGGAGATCGGGGAGTGTGTACATTAAATAGAACTGGAGATTGGGGAGTGTGTGTACATTAAATAGAACTGGAGATCGGGGAGTGTGTGTACATTAAATAGAACTGGAGATCGGAGAGTGGGTACATTAAATAGAACTGGAGATCGGGGAGTGTGTGTACATTAAATAGAACTGGAGACCGGGGAGTGTGTGTACCTTAAATTGAACTGGAGATCGGGGAGTGTGTGTACATTAAATAGAACTGGAGATCGGGGAGTGTGTGTACATTAAATAGAACTGGAGATCGGGGAGTGTGTGTACCATAAATAGAACTGGAGATCGGGGAGTGTGTGTACATTAAATAGGACTGGAGATCGGGGAGTGTGTGTACATTAAATAGAACTGGAGATCGGGGAGTGTGTACATTAAATAGAACTGGAGATCAGGGAGTGTGTGTACATTAAATAGAACTGGAGATCGGGGAGTGTGTGTACATTAAATAGAGCTGGAGATCGGTGAGTATGTGTACATTAAATAGAACTGGAGATCGCGGAGTGTGTGTACATTAAATAGATCTGGAGCTCGGGTAGTGTGTGTACATTAAATAGAACTGGAGATCGGGGAGTGTGTGGACATTAAATAGATCAGGAGATCAGGGAGTGTGTGTACATTAAATAGAACTGGAGATCGGGGAGTGTGTATATTAAATAGAACTGGAGATCAGGGAGTGTGTGTCCATTAAATAGAACTGGAGATCGGGGAGTGTGTGTACATTAAATAAAGCTGGAGATCGGGGAGTATGTGTACATTAAATAGAACTGGAGATCGCAGAGTGTGAGTACATTAAATAGAACTGGAGATCGGGGAGTGTGTGTACATTAAATAGAACTGGAGATCGGGGTGTGTGTACAGTAAATAGAACTGGAGATCGCGGAGTGTGGGTCCATTAACTAGAACGGGAGATCGGGGAGTGTGTGCATTAACTAGAACTGGATGTCGGGGAGTGTGTGTACCTTAAATAGAACTGGAGATCGGGGCGTGCTTACCTTGAATAGAACTGGAGATCAAGGAGTGTGTGCACATTAATAGAACTGGAGATACTGGAGTGTGTGTACATTAAATAGAATTGGAGATCGGGGAGTGTGTTTACATTAAATGGAACTGGAGATCAGGGAGTGTGTGTACATTAAATAGCACTGGAGATCGGGGAGTGTGTACATTAAATAGAACTGGAGATCGGGGAGTGTGAGTACTTTAAATATAACTGGAGATCGGGGCGTGTGGATACATTAAATAGAACTGGAGATCGGGGAGTGTGTGTACATTAAATAGAACTGGAGTTCGGGGAGTGTGTGTACATTAAATAGAAATGGAGATCGGGGGTGCGTGTACATTAAGTAGAACTGGAGATCGGGGAGTGTGGGCAGATTAAATAGAGCTGGAGATCGGGGAGTGTGTGTACATTAAATAGAACTGGAGATCGCGGAGTGTGAGTGCATTGAACAGAACTGGAGATCGGGAAGTGCGTGTACATTAAGTAGAACTGGAGATCGGGGAGTGTGGGCAGATTAAATAGAGCTGGAGATCGGGGAGTGTGTGTACATTAAATAGAACTGGAGATCGGGGAGTGTGAGTGCATTGAATAGAACTGGAGATCGGGGAGTGTGGGTACATTAAATAGAACTGGATATCGCGGAGTGTGGGTACATTAACTAGAACGGGAGATCGGGGAGTGTGTGTACCTTAAATAGAACTGGAGATCGGGGCGTGCTTACCTTGAATAGAACTGGAGATCAGGGAGTGCGTGCACATTAAATAGAACTGGAGATCGGGGAGTGTGTGTACATTAAATAGAACTGGAGATCGGGGAGTGTGTTTACATTAAATGGAACTGGAGATCAGGGAGTGTGTGTACATTAAATAGAACTGGAGATCGGGGAGTGTGTACTTTAAATAGAACTGGAGATCGGGGAGTGTATGTACATTCAATAGAACTGGAGATCGGGGAGTGTGGACATTAAATAGAACTGGAGATTGGGGAGTGTGTGTACATTAAATAGAACTGGAGATCGGGGAGTGTGTGTACATTAAATAGAACTGGAGATCGGGGAGTGTGTGTACATTAAATAGAACTGGAGATCGGGGAGTGTGTACATTAAATGGAACTGGAGATCAGGGAGAGTGTGTACCATAAATAGAACTGGAGATCGGGGAGTGTGTGTACATTAAATGGAACTGGAGATCGGGGAGTGTGTGTACATTATATAGAACTGGAGATCGGGGAGTTTGTGTACATTAAATAGAGCTGGAGATCGGGGAGTATGTGTACATTAAATAGAACTGCAGATCGCGGAGTGTGTGTCCATTAAATAGATCTGGAGCTCGGGTAGTGTGTGTTCATTAAATAGAACTGGAGATCGGGGAGTGTGTGGACATTAAATAGATCAGGCGATCAGGGAGTATGTGTACATTAAATAGAACTGGAGATCGGGGAGTGTGTATATTAAATAGAACTGGAGATCAGGGAGTGTGTGTCCATTAAATTGAACTGGAGATCGGGGAGTGTGTGTACATTAAATAGAGCTGGAGATCGGGGAGTATGTGTACATTAAATAGAACTGGAGATCGCAGAGTGTGAGTACATTAAATAGAACTGGAGATCGGGGAGTGTGTGCACATTAAATAGAACTGGAGATCGGGGAGTGTGTACATTAAATAGAACTGGAGATCGCGGAGTGTGGGTTCATTAACTAGAACGGGAGATCGGGGAGTGTGTGCATTGACTAGAACTGGATGTCGGGGAGTGTGTGTACCTTAAATAGAACTGGAGATCGGGGCGTGCTTACCTTGAATAGAACTGGAGATCAAGGAGTGTGTGCACATTAAATAGAATTGGAGATCGGGGAGTGTGGGTACTTAAAATTGAACTGGAGATCGGGGCGTGTGGATACATTAAGTAGAACTGCAGATCGGGGAGTGTGTGTACATTAAATAGAACTGGAGATCGGGGAGTGTGTGTACATTAAATAGAACTGGAGATCGGGGAGTGGGTGTACATTAAATAGAAATGGAGATCGGGGAGTGCGTGTACATTAAGTAGAACTGGAGATCGGGGAGTGTGGGCAGATTAAATAGAGCTGGAGATCGGGGAGTGTGTGTACATTAAATAGAACTGGAGATCGCGGAGTGTGAGTGCATTGAATAGAACTGGAGATCGGGGAGTGCGTGTACATTAAGTAGAACTGGAGATCGGGGAGTGTGGGCAGATTAAATAGAGCTGGAGATCGGGGAGTGTGTGTACATTAAATAGAACTGGAGATCGGGGAGTGTGAGTGCATTGAATAGAACTGGAGATCGGGGACTGTGGGTACATTAAATAGAACTGGAGATCGCGGAGTGTGGGTACATTAACTAGAACGGGAGATCGGGGAGTGTGTGTACCTTAAATAGAACTGGAGATCGGGGCGTGCTTACCTTGAATAGAACTGGAGATCAGGGAGTGTGTGCACATTAAATAGAACTGGAGATCGGGGAGTGTGTGTCCATTAAATAGAACTGGAGATCGGGGAGTGTGTTTACATTAAATGGAACTGGAGATCAGGGAATGTGTGTACATTAAATAGAACTGGAGATCGGGGAGTGTGTACTTTAAATAGAACTGGAGATCGGGGAGTGTGGGTACTTTAAATGGAACTGGAGATCGGGGAGTTTGGGTACATTAAATAGAACTGGAGTTCGAGGAGTGTGTGTACATTAAATAGAACTGGAGATCGGGGAGTGTGTGTACATTTAATAGAACTGGAGATCGTGGATTGTATGTACATTCAATAGAACTGGAGATCGGGGAGTGTGTACATTAAATAGAACTGGAGATTGGGGAGTGTGTATACATTAAATAGAACTGGAGATCGGGGAGTGTGTGTACATTAAATAGAACTGGAGATCGGAGAGTGTGTACATTAAATAGAACTGGAGATCGGGGAGTGTGTGTACATTAAATAGAACTGGAGATCGGGGAGTGTGTACATTAAATAGAACTGGAGATCGGGGAGTGTGGGTACTTAAAATGGAACTGGAGATCGGAGAGTGTGGGTACATTAAATAGAACTGGAGTTCGAGGAGTGTGTGTACATTAAATAGAACTGGAGATCGGGGAGTGTGTGTACATTATATAAAACTGGAGATCGTGGATTGTATGTACATTCAATAGAACTGGAGATCGGGGAATGTGTACATTAAATAGAACTGGAGATTGGGGAGTGTGTGTACATTAAATAGAACTGGAGATCGGGGAGTGTGTGTACATTAAATAGAACTGGAGATCGGAGAGTGGGTACATTAAATAGAACTGGAGATCGGGGAGTGTGTGTACATTAAATAGAACTGGAGATCGGGGAGTGTGTGTACCTTAAATTGAACTGGAGATCGGCGAGTGTGTGTACATTAAATAGAACTGGAGATCGGGGAGTGTGGGTACATTAAATAGAACTGGAGATCGGGGAGTGTGTGTACCATAAATAGAACTGGAGATCGGGGAGTGTGTACATTAAATAGAACTGGAGATCAGGGAGTGTGTGTACATTATATAGAACTGGAGATCGGGGAGTGTGTGTACATTAAATGGAGCTGGAGATCGGGGAGTATGTGTACATTAAATAGAACTGGAGATCGCGGAGTGTGTGTACATTAAATAGATCTGGAGCTCGGGTAGTGTGTGTACATTAAATAGAACTGGAGATCGGGGAGTGTGTGGACATTAAATAGATCAGGAGATCAGGGAGTGTGTGTACATTAAATAGAACTGGAGATCGGGGAGTGTGGGTTCATTAACTAGAACGGGAGATCGGGGAGTGTGTGCATTGACTAGAACTGGATGTCGGGGAGTGTGTGTACCTTAAATAGAACTGGAGATCGGGGAGTGTGGGTACATTAAATAGAACTGGAGATCGGGGAGTGTGTGTACCATAAATAGAACTGGAGATCGGGGAGTGTGGGTACATTAAATAGAACTGGAGATCGGGGAGTGTGTGTACCATAAATAGAACTGGAGATCGGGGAGTGTGTACATTAAATAGAACTGGAGATCAGGGAGTGTGTGTACATTATATAGAACTGGAGATCGGGGAGTGTGTATATTAAATAGAACTGGAGATCAGGGAGTGTGTGTCCATTAAATAGAACTGGAGATCGGGGAGTGTGTGTACATTAAATAGAGCTGGAGATCGGGGAGTATGTGTACATTAAATAGAACTGGAGATCGCAGAGTGTGAGTACATTAAATAGAACTGGAGATCGGGGAGTGTGTGTACATTAAATAGAAATGGAGATCGGGGAGTGTGGGTTCATTAACTAGAACGGGAGATCGGGGAGTGTGTGCATTGACTAGAACTGGATGTCGGGGAGTGTGTGTACCTTAAATAGAACTGGAGATCGGGGCGTGCTTACCTTGAATAAAACTGGAGATCAAGGAGTGTGTGCACATTAAATAGAACTGGAGATCGGGGAGTGTGTGTACATTAAATAGAATTGGAGATCGGGGAGTGTGTTTACATTAAATGGAACTGGAGATCAGGGAGTGTGTGTCCATTAAATAGCACTGGAGATCGGGGAGTGTGTACATTAAATAGAACTGGAGATCGGGGAGTGTGAGTACATTAAATATAACTGGAGATCGGGGCGTGTGGATACATTAAATAGAACTGGAGATCGGGGAGTGTGTGTACATTAAATAGAACTGGAGATCGGGGAGTGTGTGTACATTAAATAGAACTGGAGATCGGTGAGTGTGTGTACATTAAATAGAAATGGAGATAGGGGAGTGCGTGTACATTAAGTAGAACTGGAGATCGGGGAGTGTGGGCAGATTAAATAGAGCTGGAGATCGGGGAGAGTGTGTACATTAAATAGAACTGGAGATCGCGGAGTGTGAGTGCATTGAATAGAACTGGAGATCGGGGAGAGCGTGTACATTAAGTAGAACTGGAGATCGGGGAGTGTGGGCAGATTAAATAGAGCTGGAGATCGGGGAGTGTGTGTACATTAAATAGAACTGGTGATCGGGGAGTGTGAGTGCATTGAATAGAACTGGAGATCGGGGACTGTGGGTACATTAAATAGAACTGGAGATCGCGGAGTGTGGGTACATTAACTAGAACGGGAGCTCGGGGAGTGTGTGTACCTTAAATAAAACTGGAGATCGGGGCGTGCTTACCTTGAATAGAACTGGAGATCAGGGAGTGTGTGCACATTAAATAGAACTGGAGATCGGGGAGTGTGTGTACATTAAATAGAACTGGAGATCGGGGAGTGTGTTTACATTAAATGGAACTGGAGATCAGGGAATGTGTGTACATTAAATAGAACTGGAGATTGGGGAGTGTGTACTTTAAATAGAACTGGAGATCGGGGAGTGTGGGTACTTTAAATGGAACTGGAGATCGGGGAGTTTGGGTACATTAAATAGAACTGGAGTTCGAGGAGTGTGTGTACATTAAATAGAACTGGAGATCGGGGAGTGTGTGTACATTATATAGAACTGGAGATCGTGGATTGTATGTACATTCAATAGAACTGGAGATCGGGGAGTGTGTACATTAAATAGAACTGGAGATTGGGGAGTGTGTGTACATTAAATAGAACTGGAGATCGGGGAGTGTGTGTACATTAAATAGAACTGGAGATCGGAGAGTGTGTACATTAAATAGAACTGGAGATCGGGGAGTGTGTGTACATTAAATAGAACTGGAGATCGGGGAGTGTGTGTACCTAAAATTGAACTGGAGATCGGGGAGTGTGTGTACATTAAATAGAACTGGAGATCGGGGAGTGTGTACATTAAATAGAACTGGAGATCAGGGCATGTGTGTACATTAAATAGAACTGGAGATCGCGGAGTGTGTGTACATTAAATAGATCTGGAGCTCGGGTAGTGTGTGTACATTAAATAGAACTGGAGATCGGGGAGTGTGTGGACATTAAATAGATCAGGAGATCAGGGAGTGTGTGTACATTAAATAGAACTGGAGATCGGGGAGTGTGTATATTAAATAGAACTGGAGATCAGGGAGTGTGTGTCCATTAAATAGAACTGGAGATCGGGGAGTGTGTGTACATTAAATAGAGCTGGAGATCGGGGAGTGTGTGCACATTAAATAGAACTGGAGATCGGGGAGTGTGTACATTAAATAGAACTGGAGATCGCGGAGTGTGGGTTCATTAACTAGAACGGGAGATCGGGGAGTGTGTGCATTGACTAGAACTGGATGTCGGGGAGTGTGTGTACCTTAAATAGAACTGGAGATCGGGGCGTGCTTACCTTGAATAGAACTGGAGATCAAGGAGTGTGTGCACATTAAATAGAATTGGAGATCGGGGAGTGTGTTTACATTAAATGGAACTGGAGATCAGGGAGTGTGTGTCCATTAAATAGCACTGGAGATCGGGGAGTGTGTACATTAAATAGAACTGGAGATCGGGGAGTGTGGGTACTTAAAATTGAACTGGAGATCGGGGCGTGTGGATACATTAAATAGAACTGGAGATCGGGGAGTGTGTGTACATTAAATAGAACTGGAGATCGGGGAGTGGGTGTACATTAAATAGAAATGGAGATCGGGGAGTGCGTGTACATTAAGTAGAACTGGAGATCGGGGAGTGTGGGCAGATTAAATAGAGCTGGAGATTGGGGAGTGTGTGTACATTAAATAGAACTGGAGATCGGGGAGTGTGAGTGCATTGAATAGAACTGGAGATCGGGGAGTGTGGGTACATTAAATAGAACTGGAGATCGCGGAGTGTGGGTACATTAACTAGAACGGGAGATCGGGGAGTGTGTGTACCTTAAATAGAACTGGAGATCGGGGCGTGCTTACCTTGAATAGAACTGGAGATCAGGGAGTGTGTGCACATTAAATAGAACTGGAGATCGGGGAGTGTGTGTACATTAAATAGAACTGGAGATCGGGGAGTGTGTTTACATTAAATGGAACTGGAGATCAGGGAGTGTGTGTACATTAAATAGAACTGGAGATCGGGGAGTGTGTACTTTAAATAGAACTGGAGATCGGGGAGTGTGGGTACTTTAAATGGAACTGGAGATCGGGGAGTGTGGGTACATTAAATAGAACTGGAGTTCGAGGAGTGTGTGTACATTAAATAGAACTGGAGATCGGGGAGTGTGTGTACCTTAAATTGAACTGGAGATCGGGGAGTGTGTGTACTTTAAATAGAACTGGAGAACGGGGAGTGTGTGCACCATAAATCGAACTGGAGATCGGGGAGTGTGTGTACCTTAAATTGAACTGGAGATCGGGGAGTGTGTGTACATTAAATAGAACTGGAGATCGGGGAGTGTGTACATTAAATGGAACTGGAGATCAGGGAGAGTGTGTACCATAAATAGAACTGGAGATCAGGGAGTGTGTGTACATTAAATGGAACTGGAGATCGGGGAGTGTGTGTACATTAAATAGAACTGGAGATCGGGGAGTGTGTGTACATTAAATAGAACTGGAGATCGGGGAGTGTGTGTACATTATATAGAACTGGAGATCGGGGAGTGTGTGTACATTAAATAGAGCTGGAGATCGGGGAGTATGTGTACATTAAATAGAACTGGAGATCGCGGAGTGTGTGTCCATTAAATAGATCTGGAGCTCGGGTAGTGTGTGTACATTAAATAGAACTGGAGATCGGGGAGTGTGTGGACATTAAATAGATCAGGAGATCAGGGAGTGTGTGTACATTAAATAGAACTGGAGATCGGGGAGTGTGTATATTAAATAGAACTGGAGATCAGGGAGTGTGTGTCCATTAAATAGAACTGGAGATTGGGGAGTGTGTGTATATTAAATAGAGCTGGAGATCGGGGAGTATGTGTACATTAAATAGAACTGGAGATCGCAGAGTGTGAGTACATTAAATAGAACTGGAGATCGGGGAGTGTGTGCACATTAAATAGAACTGGAGATCGGGGAGTGTGTACATTAAATAGAACTGGAGATCGCGGAGTGTGGGTTCATTAACTAGAACGGGAGATCGGGGAGTGTGTGCATTGACTAGAACTGGATGTCGGGGAGTGTGTGTACCTTAAATAGAACTGGAGATCGGGGCGTGCTTACCTTGAATAGAACTGGAGATCAAGGAGTGTGTGCACATTAAATAGAATTGGAGATCGGGGAGTGTGTTTACATTAAATGGAACTGGAGATCAGGGAGTGTGTGTCCATTAAATAGCACTGGAGATCGGGGAGTGTGTACATTAAATAGAACTGGAGATCGGGGAGTGTGGGTACTTAAAATTGAACTGGAGATCGGGGCGTGTGGATACATTAAGTAGAACTGGAGATCGGGGAGTGTGTGTACATTAAATAGAACTGGAGATCGGGGAGTGTGTGTACATTAAATAGAACTGGAGATCGGGGAGTGGGTGTACATTAAATAGAAATGGAGATCGGGGAGTGCGTGTACATTAAGTAGAACTGGAGATCGGGGAGTGTGGGCAGATTAAATAGAGCTGGAGATCGGGGAGTGTGTGTACATTCAATAGAACTGGAGATCGCGGAGTGTGAGTGCATTGAATAGAACTGGAGATCGGGGAGTGCTTGTACATTAAGTAGAACTGGAGATCGGGGAGTGTGGGCAGATTAAATAGAGCTGGAGATCGGGGAGTGTGTGTACATTAAATAGAACTGGAGATCGGGGAGTGTGAGTGCATTGAATAGAACTGGAGATCGGGGACTGTGGGAACATTAAATAGAACTGGAGATCGCGGAGTGTGGGTACATTCACTAGAACGGGAGATCGGGGAGTGTGTGTACCTTAAATAGAACTGGAGATCGGGGCGTGCTTACCTTGAATAGAACTGGAGATCAGGGAGTGTGTGCACATTAAATAGAACTGGAGATCGGGGAGTGTGTGTACATTAAATAGAACTGGAGATCGGGGAGTGTGTTTACATTAAATGGAACTGGAGATCAGGGAATGTGTGTACATTAAATAGAACTGGAGATCGGGGAGTGTGTACTTTAAATAGAACTGGAGATCGGGGAGTGTGGATACTTTAAATGGAACTGGAGATCGGGGAGTTTGGGTACATTAAATAGAACTGGAGTTCGAGGAGTGTGTGTACATTAAATAGAACTGGAGATCGGGGAGTGTGTGTACATTATATAGAACTGGAGATCGTGGATTGTATGTACATTCAATAGAACTGGAGATCGGGGAGTGTGTACATTAAATAGAACTGGAGATTGGGGAGTGTGTATAAATTAAATAGAACTGGAGATCGGGGAGTGTGTGTACATTAAATAGAACTGGAGATCGGAGAGTGTGTACATTAAATAGAACTGGAGATCGGGGAGTGTGTGTACATTAAATAGAACTGGAGATCGGGGAGTGTGTACATTAAATAGAACTGGAGATCGGGGAGTGTGGGTACTTAAAATGGAACTGGAGATCGGAGAGTGTGGGTACATTAAATAGAACTGGAGTTCGAGGAGTGTGTGTACATTAAATAGAACTGGAGATCGGGGAGTGTGTGTACATTATATAGAACTGGAGATCGTGGATTGTATGTACATTCAATAGAACTGGAGATCGGGGAGTGTGTACATTAAATAGAACTGGAGATCGGGGAGTGTGTGTACATTAAATAGAACTGGAGATCGGAGAGTGGGTACATTAAATAGAACTGGAGATCGGGGAGTGTGTGTACATTAAATAGAACTGGAGATCGGGGAGTGTGTGTACCTTAAATTGAACTGGAGATCGGCGAGTGTGTGTACATTAAATAGAACTGGAGATCGGGGAGTGTGGGTACATTAAATAGAACTGGAGATCGGGGAGTGTGTGTACCATAAATAGAACTGGAGATCGGGGAGTGTGTGCACATTAAATAGAACTGGAGATCGGGGAGTGTGTGTACATTAAATAGAACTGGAGATCGGGGAGTGTGTACATTAAATAGAACTGGAGATCAGGGAGTGTGTGTACATTATATAGAACTGGAGTTCGGGGAGTGTGTGTACATTAAATGGAGCTGGAGATCGGGGAGTATGTGTACATTAAATAGAACTGGAGATCGCGGAGTGTGTGTACATTAAATAGATCTGGAGCTCGGGTAGTGTGTGTACATTAAATAGAACTGGAGATCGGGGAGTGTGTGTACATTAAATAGAACTGGAGATCGGGGAGTGGGTGTACATTAAATAGAAATGGAGATCGGGGAGTGCGTGTCCATTAAATAGAACTGGAGATCGGGGAGTGTGTGTACATTAAATAGAGCTGGAGATCGGGGAGTATGTGTACATTAAATAGAACTGGAGATCGCAGAGTGTGAGTACATTAAATAGAACTGGAGATCGGGGAGTGTGTGTACATTAAATAGAACTGGAGATCGGGGAGTGTGGGTTCATTAACTAGAACGGGAGATCGGGGAGTGTGTGCATTGACTAGAACTGGATGTCGGGGAGTGTGTGTACCTTAAATAGAACTGGAGATCGGGGCGTGCTTACCTTGAATAGAACTGGAGATCAAGGAGTGTGTGCACATTAAATAGAACTGGAGATCGGGGAGTGTGTGTACATTAAATAGAATTGCAGATCGGGGAGTGTGTTTACATTAAATGGAACTGGAGATCAGGGAGTGTGTGTCCATTAAATAGCACTGGAGATCGGGGAGTGTGTACATTAAATAGAACTGGAGATCGGGGAGTGTGGGTACATTAAATAGAACTGGAGATCGGGGAGTGTGTGTACATTAAATAGAAGTGGAGATCGGGGAGTGTGTGTACATTAAATAGAACTGGAGATCGGGGAGTGTGAGTACATTAAATATAACTGGAGATCGGGGCGTGTGGATACATTAAATAGAACTGGAGATCGGGGAGTGTGTGTACATTAAATAGAACTGGAGATCGGGGAGTGTGTGTACATTAAATAGAACTGGAGATCGGGGAGTGGGTGTACATTAAATAGAAATGGAGATCGGGGAGTGCGTGTACATTAAGTAGAACTGGAGATCGGGGAGTGTGGGCAGATTAAATAGAGCTGGAGATCGGGGAGTGTGTGTACATTCAATAGAACTGGAGATCGCGGAGTGTGAGTGCATTGAATAGAACTGGAGATCGGGGAGTGCTTGTACATTAAGTAGAACTGGAGATCGGGGAGTGTGGGCAGATTAAATAGAGCTGGAGATCGGGGAGTGTGTGTACATTAAATAGAACTGGAGATCGGGGAGTGTGAGTGCATTGAATAGAACTGGAGATCGGGGACTGTGGGTACATTAAATAGAACTGGAGATCGCGGAGTGTGGGTACATTCACTAGAACGGGAGATCGGGGAGTGTGTGTACCTTAAATAGAACTGGAGATCGGGGCGTGCTTACCTTGAATAGAACTGGTGATCGGGGAGTGTGTGTACATTAAATAGAACTGGAGATCGGGGAGTGTGTTTACATTAAATGGAACTGGAGATCAGGGAATGTGTGTACATTAAATAGAACTGGAGATCGGGGAGTGTGTACTTTAAATAGAACTGGAGATCGGGGAGTGTGGATACTTTAAATGGAACTGGAGATCGGGGAGTTTGGGTACATTAAATAGAACTGGAGTTCGAGGAGTGTGTGTACATTAAATAGAACTGGAGATCGGGGAGTGTGTGTACATTATATAGAACTGGAGATCGTGGATTGTATGTACATTCAATAGAACTGGAGATCGGGGAGTGTGTACATTAAATAGAACTGGAGATTGGGGAGTGTGTATAAATTAAATAGAACTGGAGATCGGGGAGTGTGTGTACATTAAATAGAACTGGAGATCGGAGAGTGTGTGCATTAAATAGAACTGGAGATCGGGGAGTGTGTGTACATTAAATAGAACTGGAGATCGGGGAGTGTGTACATTAAATAGAACTGGAGATCGGGGAGTGTGGGTACTTAAAATGGAACTGGAGATCGGAGAGTGTGGGTACATTAAATAGAACTGGAGTTCGAGGAGTGTGTGTACATTAAATAGAACTGGAGATCGGGGAGTGTGTGTACATTATATAGAACTGGAGATCGTGGATTGTATGTACATTCAATAGAACTGGAGATCGGGGAGTGTGTACATTAAATAGAACTGGAGATCGGGGAGTGTGTGTACATTAAATAGAACTGGAGATCGGAGAGTGGGTACATTAAATAGAACTGGAGATCGGGGAGTGTGTGTACATTAAATAGAACTGGAGATCGGGGAGTGTGTGTACCTTAAATTGAACTGGAGATCGGCGAGTGTGTGTACATTAAATAGAACTGGAGATCGGGGAGTGTGGGTACATTAAATAGAACTGGAGATCGGGGAGTGTGTGTACCATAAATAGAACTGGAGATCGGGGAGTGTGTGCACATTAAATAGAACTGGAGATCGGGGAGTGTGTGTACATTAAATAGAACTGGAGATCGGGGAGTGTGTACATTAAATAGAACTGGAGATCAGGGAGTGTGTGTACATTATATAGAACTGGAGATCGGGGAGTGTGTGTACATTAAATGGAGCTGGAGATCGGGGAGTATGTGTACATTAAATAGAACTGGAGATCGCGGAGTGTGTGTACATTAAATAGATCTGGAGCTCGGGTAGTGTGTGTACATTAAATAGAACTGGAGATCGGGGAGTTTGTGTACATTAAATAGAACTGGAGATCGGGGAGTGGGTGTACATTAAATAGAAATGGAGATCGGGGAGTGCGTGTCCATTAAATAGAACTGGAGATCGGGGAGTGTGTGTACATTAAATAGAGCTGGAGATCGGGGAGTATGTGTACATTAAATAGAACTGGAGATCGCAGAGTGTGAGTACATTAAATAGAACTGGAGATCGGGGAGTGTGTGTACATTAAATAGAACTGGAGATCGGGGAGTGTGGGTTCATTAACTAGAACGGGAGATCGGGGAGTGTGTGCATTGACTAGAACTGGATGTCGGGGAGTGTGTGTACCTTAAATAGAACTGGAGATCGGGGCGTGCTTACCTTGAATAGAACTGGAGATCAAGGAGTGTGTGCACATTAAATAGAACTGGAGATCGGGGAGTGTGTGTACATTAAATAGAATTGCAGATCGGGGAGTGTGTTTACATTAAATGGAACTGGAGATCAGGGAGTGTGTGTCCATTAAATAGCACTGGAGATCGGGGAGTGTGTACATTAAATAGAACTGGAGATCGGGGAGTGTGGGTACTTTAAATTGAACTGGAGATCGGGGAGTGTGGGTACATTAAATAGAACTGGAGATCGGGGAGTGTGTGTACATTAAATAGAAGTGGAGATCGGGGAGTGTGTGTACATTAAATAGAACTGGAGATCGGGGAGTGTGAGTACATTAAATATAACTGGAGATCGGGGCGTGTGGATACATTAAATAGAACTGGAGATCGGGGAGTGTGTGTACATTAAATAGAACTGGAGATCGGGGAGTGTGTGTACATTAAATAGAACTGGAGATCGGGGAGTGTGTGTACATTAAATAGAAATGGAGATAGGGGAGTGCGTGTACATTAAGTAGAACTGGAGATCGGGGAGTGTGGGCAGATTAAATAGAGCTGGAGATCGGGGAGTGTGTGTACATTAAATAGAACTGGAGATCGCGGAGTGTGAGTGCATTGAATAGAACTGGAGATCGGGGAGAGCGTGTACATTAAGTAGAACTGGAGATCGGGGAGTGTGGGCAGATTAAATAGAGCTGGAGATCGGGGAGTGTGTGTACATTAAATAGAACTGGAGATCGGGGAGTGTGAGTGCATTGAATAGAACTGGAGATCGGGGACTGTGGGTACATTAAATAGAACTGGAGATCGCGGAGTGTGGGTACATTAAGTAGAACGGGAGCTCGGGGTGTGTGTGTACCTTAAATAGAACTGGAGATCGGGGCGTGCTTACCTTGAATAGAACTGGAGATCAGGGAGTGTGTGCACATTAAATAGAACTGGAGATCGGGGAGTGTGTGTACATTAAATAGAACTGGAGATCGGGGAGTGTGTTTACATTAAATGGAACTGGAGATCAGGGAATGTGTGTACATTAAATAGAACTGGAGATTGGGGAGTGTGTACTTTAAATAGAACTGGAGATCGGGGAGTGTGGGTACTTTAAATGGAACTGGAGATCGGGGAGTTTGGGTACATTAAATAGAACTGGAGTTCGAGGAGTGTGTGTACATTAAATAGAACTGGAGATCGGGGAGTGTGTGTACATTATATAGAACTGGAGATCGTGGATTGTATGTACATTCAATAGAACTGGAGATCGGGGAGTGTGTACATTAAATAGAACTGGAGATTGGGGAGTGTGTGTACATTAAATAGAACTGGAGATCGGGGAGTGTGTGTACATTAAATAGAACTGGAGATCGGAGAGTGTGTACATTAAATAGAACTGGAGATCGGGGAGTGTGTGTACATTAAATAGAACTGGAGATCGGGGAGTGTGTGTACCTAAAATTGAACTGGAGATCGGGGAGTGTGTGTACATTAAATAGAACTGGAGATCGGGGAGTGTGTGTACATTAAATAGAACTGGAGATCGGGGAGTGTGTGTACCATAAATAGAACTGGAGATCGGGGAGAGTGCATACATTAAATAGAACTGGAGATCGGGGAGTGTGTACATTAAATAGAACTGGAGATCAGGGCATGTGTGTACATTAAATAGAACTGGAGATCGCGGAGTGTGTGTACATTAAATAGATCTGGAGCTCGGGTAGTGTGTGTACATGAAATAGAACTGGAGATCGGGGAGTGTGTGGACATTAAATAGATCAGGAGATCAGGGAGTGTGTGTACATTAAATAGAACTGGAGATCGGGGAGTGTGTATATTAAATAGAACTGGAGATCAGGGAGTGTGTGTCCATTAAATAGAACTGGAGATTGGGGAGTGTGTGTACATTAAATAGAGCTGGAGATCGGGGAGTATGTGTACATTAAATAGAACTGGAGATCGCAGAGTGTGAGTACATTAAATAGAACTGGAGATCGGGGA
Source organism: Somniosus microcephalus (assembly GCF_052327205.1). Lineage (NCBI taxonomy): Eukaryota > Metazoa > Chordata > Chondrichthyes > Squaliformes > Somniosidae > Somniosus > Somniosus microcephalus. The sequence goes on along the minus strand of NW_028225806.1, from coordinate 2,211 downwards.
GTGTGTACATTAAATAGAACTGGAGATCGCGGAGTGTGGGTTCATTAACTAGAACGGGAGATCGGGGAGTGTGTGCATTGACTAGAACTGGATGTCGGGGAGTGTGTGTACCTTAAATAGAACTGGAGATCGGGGCGTGCTTACCTTGAATAGAACTGGAGATCAAGGAGTGTGTGCACATTAAATAGAATTGGAGATCGGGGAGTGTGTTTACATTAAATGGAACTGGAGATCAGGGAGTGTGTGTCCATGAAATAGCACTGGAGATCGGGGAGTGTGTACATTAAATAGAACTGGAGATCGGGGAGTGTGGGTACTTAAAATTGAACTGGAGATCGGGGCGTGTGAATACATTAAGTAGAACTGGAGATCGGGGAGTGTGGGCAGATTAAATAGAGCTGGAGATCGGGGAGTGTGTGTACATTAAATAGAACTGGAGATCGCGGAGTGTGAGTGCATTGAATAGAACTGGAGATCGGGGAGTGCGTGTACATTAAGTAGAACTGGAGATCGGGGAGTGTGGGCAGATTAAATAGAGCTGGAGATCGGATAGTGTGTGTACATTAAATAGAACTGGAGATCGGGGAGTGTGAGTGCATTGAATAGAACTGGAGATCGGGGACTGTGGGTACATTAAATAGAACTGGAGATCGCGGAGTGTGGGTACATTAACTAGAACGGGAGATCGGGGAGTGTGTGTACCTTAAATAGAACTGGAGATCGGGGCGTGCTTACCTTGAATAGAACTGGAGATCAGGGAGTGTGTGCACATTAAATAGAACTGGAGATCGGGGAGTGTGTTTACATTAAATGGAACTGGAGATCAGGGAATGTGTGTGATACGCTTATCAATTACTTCATAAAAGGTGATGAGTCGAAGAAGAGATGACGAGTCGAAAGAAGAGATGAATAAGGCTTTTATTAGCTAAGAAGAGACCATGCTTCTTCGTGAGTGACTGAACAAGTCTGAACGAAACCCACACAGTGGTGGGTGGAGTCAGCTGAGGCATGCCTCCATACACAGCGCCACCCAGAGGTGGCAATATACAATACAGTGGTTTACCACATTCACCCCTTGTTTAATGTGAAGTCCGGCGGGGTGAAGGGTACTACAAGTTAAGTCTATCAGGAGGCCTTGTCTGACGTCCTGATCGTCGTGGTGGCGGCGGTGGTGTTGCAGCATCCGACGTCGGGTCTGGTGTCTGGGTGGTTGGCGAAGATTCCTGGGGCTTTGGCATGCTGTCTGCAGGGGTTGGGTTGGGAGGGGTGGTGGGGGATAACAGTGGTAAGGGGGATAACGGTGGTAAGGGGGATAACGGTGGTAATTCAGGGGTACCCGAGGGTGCGAGATCTCGTATGGAGACCGTGTCCTCCCGCCCGTCTGGGTATGTCACCCAGGCATACTGGGGGTTGGCGTGTAGGAGGTGCACCCGCTCGACCAGGGGGTCCGTTTTATGCGTCCTCACGTGCCTTCGCAGTAGGACGGGCCCAGGAGAAGTCAACCATGCCGGTAGCGAGGTTCCCGATGTAGACTTCCGGGGGAAAACGAACATTTTCTCATGAGGGGTCGCATTAGTGGCAGTACAAAGCAGTGACCGAATGGAGTGGAGCGCTGCAGGGAGGACCTCCTGCCAGCGGGAGGTCGGAAGGCCCTTAGATTTTAGTGCTAAGAGGACTGCCTTCCAAACCGTCGCGTTCTCCCTTTCCACCTGGCCGTTCCCCCGGGGGTTGTAACTGGTGGTCCTGCTCGTGGCGATACCTCTTGTTAGCAGGTACTGCCGAAGTTCGTCGCTCATGAACGATGAGCCCCTGTCGCTATGTATATAGCTGGGGAACCCGAACAGAGCGAAGATGTCATTCAGACACTTGATGACCGTGGTACTGGTCATGTCTGGGCAAGGGATGGCAAAGGGGAAACGGGAGTACTCATCAACTATGTTGAGGAAGTACACATTGCGGTCAGCGGAGGGGAGGGGCCCTTTAAAATCGACGCTCAGGCGTTCGAAGGGGCGGGTGGCCTTGATCAGGCTTGCTCTGTCCGGCCTATAGAAGTGCGGTTTGCACTCGGCGCAGATTTGGCAGCTCTTGGTCATGGTCCTGACCTCCTCGATGGAGTAGGGCAGGTTACGGGATTTGATAAAATGGAAAAACCTGGTGACCCCCGGGTGGCAGAGGTCATTGTGGAGGGACTGCAGCCTATCACTCTGCGCG